>NC_057798.1:691844004-692135967 GCF_018294505.1 Triticum aestivum | reverse complement strand
AGCACGCGACGATGACCGTCGCGACGGATACACCATAAACAAGTCCGGCCGGGCGAACACAGCCACCCAGACCAATTCCAACTGCATAGCCACATAGCCCGACACAGGGGCGCCACACACCCCCTTTGCTTCACCGATGAAGTGATGGATCACGAATTCCCAGAAGGGTTCAAACCCATAAACATTGAATCATACGATGGCACAACAGACCCCGCAGTATGGATTGAAGATTTCCTTCTCCATATCCACATGGCCCGCGGAGACGACCTACACGCCATCAAGTATCTTCCCCTTAAGCTCAAAGGACACGCCCGACACTGGCTAAACAGCCTGCCCGCAAATTCCATTGGCAGCTGGGAAAACCTGTAAGACGCATTCCTCGAGAACTTCCAGGGCACATACATGCAACCACCGGACGCCGATGATTTGAGCCACATTACTCAATATCCCGGAGAGTCAGCCAGGAAATTTTGGACTCGGTTCCTAACCAAAAAGAACCAAATAGTCGACTGTCCGGACGCCGAAGCACTGGCGTCTTTTAAGCATAATATCCGTGACGATAGGCTCGCCCGACACCTCGGCCAGGAAAAACCCAAATCCATGGCAGCCCTCACGACACTAATGACCCGCTTTTGCGCGGGCGAGGACAACTGGTTGGCTCGCAGCAGCACCACGCCATATTCTGGCACTTCAGACGTCCGTGAGAATAACGGCAAGCCACGGCACAACAGACACAAGCGACGGAACAACGGCGACAACAACAAAGACACTGCAGTTAACGCCGGATTCAGCGGATTCAAATCCGTCAGCGGAAGAAGCTGTTCAAAAGAAACAATCAGGGACCGTCCAATCTGGACCGCATATTGGAACACTCGTGCCAAATTCATGGCACCCCAGATAAGCCAGCCAACCACACCAATAGAGACTATTGGGTGTTCAAACGGGCGGGCAAAATAAACGCCGAAAACAAGGACAAGGGGCTACACAGCAACGATGATGAGGAGCCCCAGCGTCCGAACACGTGGGGGGGGGGGACAGAAGAAATCCCCCCCCCCAAGGTGAAAATGGTCAACATGATCTACGCCACTCACATTCCCAAGCAGGAACGAAAGCGAGCACTACGGGACGTCTATGCGATGGAGCCAGTCGCCCCAAATTCAACCCATGGTCAGCTTGCCCGATCACCTTTGATCGTAGGGATCACCCTACTAGCATCCATCACGGCGGCTCAGCCGCATTGGTCCTAGACCCAATCATTGATGGATTCCACCTCACGCGAGTCCTTAGGGACGGCGGCAGCAGCCTGAACCTGCTTTATCAGGACATAGTGCGCCAAATGGGCATCGACCCTTCAAGGATCAAGCCCACCAAAACCACCTTTAAAGGTGTAATCTCTAGAGTAGAGGCCCGTTGTACAGGCTCTATAACATTGGAAGTGGTTTTCGGATCTCCGGATAACTTCCGAAGCGAAGAGTTAATCTTTGATATCGTCCCTTTCCATAGTGGTTACCACGCACTGCTCGGACAAACCGCATTCGCTAGATTCAATGCGGTACCACACTATGCATGCCTCAAGCTCAAGATGCCAGGACCGCACGTGGTCCTAACAGTCAACGGAAATATGGATCACTCTCTCCGTACAGAAGAGCATACTACAGCCCTCGCAGCGGAAGTACAATGCGGCCTCCTCCAACAAACCACCCATCCTGCAACGACAACCTCGAGCACCGTCAAGCGAGTTCGGAGCATCCCGCAACAGGATAACCAGGCACGCCAAGAGCGCGACTAGCAGTCCGGCCTCCGCTCAAGCCCCATCAAAGAAGCATTTGTGCCACACGTACACAATTATGCACTCAAAATACCATGGGCACAGGCGGAGGCGCAGCAGTGACTCAGTCAACAATGCGGTATCTCTGCAACATACCTTCATAACCATTCCTTTTTATCTTTCAGGACATTGCTTTAGGGCAGCCTCTTCAGAAGAGCCGGATTGTCGGACTTACATAGGAGAGAAAACCAAGGAGGTAACAGACTCTACGCACAAAGGGAAATACCCAGGTGGAATCTGTTCACGATCGTTATACCTATTTTATATACCTACATGCAGCCTGCCCTTGGATAGGACATGTTAAATAGTCCTATTTACTTCTGCTTAAACGTACCCATTGTAAACATACGCTTAAACGTATTATTCATCAATGGGAGATCATATATAGTGTTAGCTTATTATTCTTATTTGAGCATTTTTTCTTACGAATGTTAATTTAATATTGCATCTGTTCACCTTATTACGGTCAGTTCACCAGGGGCTTCTTATGGCACCTCATAATACGGCAAAACAAGTCCGAACACTTTCAACAGTGCGGCACCCCGAACTTATAGCATTATATGCATCAGCTCTGAATCACGTCTTGGGTCAATAGTTGGGTTTGCCCAGCTCCCTTGTTTTGGTACCTTATGTTCCGTTATATCGGCTAAGGTAGCGCAGGGAGAACTACTGCGATTATGTCCCGGTTCTCCCGGACAAGCACCTCAATAGAGAAAGCCGAAAACTGACCGGCATGATGCGGCGAGAGCTGGTCGCTGTTCGAGAGGTCTTAAAATCCTTAAAGATTTTTCCGCTTTAGGCGAGGAATCGGCTTCGTCCGATTTAGGCGTATATAGCGCCCCAATTCGGCCCTCTGAATTCTAGGGGCTTCGCCGAAATTTAAAATTGTAGACTTCTATGGCTAAGTGAAAGTTATAAAGCCGCATAGTCCGATTACCTGGTTCTCTGCACTGGATACCTCCTTCAGGGACCAAAAATTTGGATAAAGAGTATCCGGATTTTTTCAGGAACACCCCGGTACTAGTTACGTGGGGGCGGAAGCCGACGAGTAGCCTACTTTCAGAATTTTTTAAACAGCCGCACAGAAGGTAATATTTTAAATCAAAAAGCGCTACATAGCGCAAGTAACTTCATCTGTATATTACAACAATAACAGAGGTACATTTACTCAAGGATTGTGTCCTTGGTACATTCATAGGCCACGAGACGAGCGCCCTTCATAACGCCATCATAATACTTCTCGAGATAGCGATGCGCCTTGCCCTCCGGCGGCCCGTCCTTCACCAGCTTCTCCGCATCCAGCTTGCCCCAATGCACCTTCGTGCGGGGAAAGGCCCGGCGGGCACGCTCAATGCAAACGGATCACTTGATAACTTCAAGCCGCGGACAGGCATTCACCATCCGCTTGATCAGGCCGAAGTAGCTAGTGGGCAGGGGCTCACCAGGCCACATCCGGACTATGAAATCTTTCATAGCCACTTCGGCCGACCTGTGGAGTTCGACCAACTGCTTCAGTTGGTCACTCAGAGGCATTGGATGTTCGGCCCCAACATACTGGGACCAGAATAGCTTCTTCGTTGAGCTCCCCTCCCTGACACGGTAGAACTCCATGGCATCTGATACGCTGCGTGGAAGATCTACGAATGCCCCTGTAGAGCTCCGAATTCGGGTAAGTAAAAGAAACGCCTCCTCCACATGTTTGCTTTGCATAAAGAATGTCTTACTCGCCGCTATCTTTTTGGCCGCCTGGATTTCCTGCTGTGCCTTGTCGGCTTCGGCCTTGGCGTCTTTCATACTAGCAAGGGCCTTTGCAAGCTCGACCTCTTTCATCTTAAGATCATGCTCCACAGACTCGAACTTCTTGCCAACCTCCTGGATCTCTTGTTGTACCTCGCGCACTCTAGCATCTTGCTTTTCGCGCTGCTTGTGTTCCAAGGCCTCCTTGTCTTCGGCCTCGGACAACGCTTTCTTCATAGACGCCACTTCGGTGGTGGCTCCTGTTACAAAATCACGACGCTTCATCTTTAGAATAACCAATTTTATCGATCCTTCATTATGTGAGAGCGGGGAATCACTCACCTTTGTTCTCTTCGAGTTGCCTCTTCGTGAGGTCGAGCTCTCCCTACTCCTGCTCCAGATGCCGTTTTAGTCCGGCGATCTCGGCAGTGCGGACAGCAGCGGGAAGCAGCACTGCCTGTTTATTCACATTCACACTTATTATTAGACTCCTGCGGATTATAATTGACCCTCCATTTGGTTTTTCTTTCCGAACATCAAACAGAGTATCAGGGGCTACTACCTATCGGGTGGTAATTTCACACATTTTTATTACTTACCTCAAAGCCTGTCAGGAGGCTGGAGCAAGCTTCGGTTAGTCCGCTCTTGGCGGACAAAACCTTCTGAACCACCGCACTCATAAGAGTATGATGCTCTTCATCCATGGAAGCGCCGCGAAGTGCTTCCAGCAGACAATCTGATGCCTCAGGCGTAGCGGAAGTCCTCGACACAGACGGCTCGCCCTCCCTAACGAGGGGCTGCCTGCCTGAGTCCGGAACTGCTGGAGGTTCCGGAACAGTATTCGGTTGAGAGCCCGACTTGCGGCGGCTCTCATCAACATGATCCGCGGGGATCTTGAACCCCGTGTGTACGATGTCTGGAATCCCGCCTTGGGGCACCTCTAGAGTCATCTCCCCCCGCTCCGGGAGCCTTTGGGACAACACCTCTGTGTCGTCCGCAGGCTGAGGAGTAGTGGCCATCGGGAGCGAATTCATCGCTGAATCGCTCAAGGACCCATCCGAAGACGACACCTCGGGATGGACCCTGGCCGGACTGTAACAAGTTCGGCGCTATGGCAAGACTATGAAGCAAAATCACAATAGAGTGTGGATACTTACGATCGCGCTAGGGGCTTCCCCCTTGGTAGCCACCCCTCCTCGCTATCGGCGGCGGTGGTGGGGTAGTCCGGAAGGGACGCCTTTCCCTTCTTGGACGTCCCGGCCTCCCCCTCCGGGGTGGCTTTCCTCTTTTTCTCCCCCCAGTGCGGGGAGGCAGAGTTTCTTCTTGTTTCCCCTGCCTCCGCGGGAGGAATCTTCCTCGTCGTCGTCGGACGACGAGGGTATGACGGCCTTGCGTCGGGGGCCTTTCCCGGCCCCCTAGTCCGCCTTCTCAGGCTCCCCATCCTCTCCGGATGGGGTGGCCCCTTCTTCTTCTTCTTCTTCTTCTTCCTCCCCTTCGGAGGAGGAGTGTGCCTTGTCGTCTTTGGACGAGGCTTCCGGTACGACCTTATGCCGGAGACCCTTCCTAGTCCCCAGGGCCTTCTTTGCGGCCTTCTTCTCTGGTGCCCTGTAGGGCACCGGGACTAGCATCTCCGTCAGGAGAGCATCAGCTGGGCCATTTGGCAGCGGAGCCGGACAGTCAATCCGGTCCGCCATCTTGACATAATCCTGATCAAATAAGACTCCCCCACGAATATATTGGGAAGAGTTGAATCCAGTGGTAGTCAGAAAACTCACCGGACTAGGAGGCCGCGCGGCATGAAGTTCGCGGTCCTCGGATGTGGGAGGAGGTACTTCGGAGGCCTTGAATAGCGCCTTCCACACGTCTTTATGCGTCATGCCGTAGAGCCTCCGAAGCGTCTGGTGTTCGGCCGGGACGAACTCCCATAGAATAAATGCCCGCCTTTGGCACGGAAGAATCCGGCGAACAAGCATGACCTGGATCATGTTGACAAGCTTAATGTTCTTGTCCTTCATGCTCTTGATGCAGTTTTGGAGTCCGGTCATCTCTGTAGGTTCGCCCCAGGCCAGGCCCTTCTTTTCCCAGGAGGTGAGCCGCATGGGGGTTCCGGATCAAAACTCCGGGGCCGCTGCCCAGTTGGCACTGCGCGGCTCGGTGATGTAGAACCACCCCGACTGCCACCCTTTCACGGTCCCCGCAAAGGAGCCGTCAAGCCAGGTGACCTTAGGTATCTTGCCCACCATGGCCCCTCCGCACTCCGCTTGCTGGCCGCTCATGATCTTCGGCTTCACGCAGAAGATTTGCAGCCACAAGCCAAAGTGAGGCTTGATGCGGAGGAAGGCCTCGCAAACGACGATGAACGCCGAGATGTTGAGGACGAACTTTGGGGCTAGATCATGGAAGTCTAGCCCGTAGTAGAACATGAGCCCGCAGACGAAGGGATGAAGTGGAAACCCTAGTCCATGGACGAAGTGGGCGAGAAACACGACCCTCTCGCGGTGTCCCGGGGTCGGAATGACCTGCCCATTGTCTGGTAGCCGGTGCGCTATGTCTGTGGCCAAGTATCCGGCCGCCCGAAGGTTCGTGATATGCTTCTCCTTTACGGTGGAAGCCACCCACTTGCGGAGAAGACTTGGA
Source organism: Triticum aestivum (assembly GCF_018294505.1). Classification (NCBI taxonomy): domain Eukaryota; kingdom Viridiplantae; phylum Streptophyta; class Magnoliopsida; order Poales; family Poaceae; genus Triticum; species Triticum aestivum. The sequence continues at coordinate 692,129,765 of NC_057798.1, read as the reverse complement.
CTAGGGCGCTGGAGCTCGAGGAGGTAAGGATGAGCAAAGGAGGTGGAAGGTGTGGGTGAAAATGGGGAACACTTATCTCTTTATAGAGGCAGCGAAAGTGGAGAGCCTCCCCACTTGCCCGTTGAGAATCACATATTTCCCAAGCGCCATGAGTGATGGTGCGGCGGGATTACCCATACCCATATTGATGAGAATCCCGTGATAAGGGGACAAGATCTCTTCTTTGACAAGACGTGTCAAGGAAACTGCCTCGCAATATGCGCTGAGGCTGGTTGTGGGAAAGCGGTTCGAATAATGAACCGACCGTAATGACATATCACATCATCTAAAAACTTGTCAGCTGAAATATCATTCTCTCTATGGTGGTATGTGAAGATCATTTTGCAGATCCGGACACGGTCTACGTGTTCCATGATTACTTTGGAGTATTCGGCGAAGGAACCCGCCTTGCAATGCCGAAAATGAAACTGCGCGCCGGACTCATCGTCATTGAAGCCTGGTTCAAGGGCTACTGAGGGAGTCCTGGACTAGGGGGTATCCGGACAGCTGGACTATATTCATCGTTCGGATTATTGGAGCGCGAAGATACATGACTCAAGACTCCATCCCGTGTCCGAATGGGACTCTCCTTTGCGTGGAAGACAAGCTTGGCGATCCGGATATTGTATTTCCTTCCTTGTAACTGACTCCGTGTAAACCCTAGCCCTCTCCGGTGTCTATATAAACTGGAGAGGTTGGTCCTTAGAAGGCCGATCACAATCACAATCATAATCATCATAGGCTAGCTTCTAGGGTTTAGCCTCTATGATCTCGTGGTACATCTACTCTTGTACTCCTCATATCGTCAATATTAATCAAGTAGGAAGTAGGGTTTTATCTCCATCGAGAGGGACCGAACCTGGGTAAACATTGTGTCCGTTGCTTCATGTTACCATCAGCCTAAGACGCACAGATCGGGACCCCCTACCCGAGATCCGCCGGTTTTTACACCGACAAGGGGAGAGAGAGAGAGAGGCCAACGAAGTCTTCTTTAGATCTGGAGAGGGTGAGAGAGTGTGAAGAGAGCAACTACAAGCGTTGAGGCTCCAGCGTGTATATATACTAGAGAAAGAGTGTGAACAGTGCAAACCCTAGAAAATAAGCGCCGAGTTTGCAACTTATATGTGATGAGGTGATTATACGGTCACTACGAGATTGTATAGCTCTGTATCCATCCATTTTGACCAGTCAAAGAATCCTCCTGGCACGAATTACGCTCAAGTTTAGTTATCGAACACGAGACCTCAAGTTTGATGAGCGAACAGGCTAACCAGCTACACAACCCTCCCGTTATGTTCAACGAGAGGAAAATAACCTTTTATACATTCGTGCATTCGTGTGACATGCATGCCATGTTTTTTGTGTGGGAGTCATTGGGATTTAAATCATAATCGTGTCATGTGGCTTTGGTGGTAAGACTATCCACAGTGGTGCCGAAATAATGCAGCCTTAGTCACCTTAACTCTCTTCATGTAGTACGTTGGGTCCCACCAGTCAGAGGGTGAAACAAACAAATTAATAATAAAAATTAAAAGCGCCAGTGGTGTATCTTGCCTCACACATCTCGCTACTGCTCGGGAACACTGTCCAATTGATCCCTCTCTTCGCTCACGTACTATTTTAAGTGAATCCTTATTATAACATGCACCCAATTTTGGGCACTTGTATTCGACCTAAGTCAGCGTGCAACTATATCTCGTACTACTCCCTCCGTCTAGGTGTAATCAGTCACGTTAGAAGGTGCAGCGGGACCAAGGTGCAAGAAGATTGCAGGAGAAGGAGAAACTTGACCGGTCATTCCTCCAATCAAAGCCCTGATTTTTGTCTCTAAACGCAACAATTAATCCAAACAACTAAGAGATGTTGTTTTATCTACCATGCAAGGCCACATATTAACTGGCATGCAAGCCGACTTTGATTTCTTGACTGATCAACACGTAGTTGCGCTCCATGCATTGGATTTCTGGGGGAGATAACAAGGCATACTAAGGAGCGTTTTGTTACATTGCTTAGCTAGGCTGGTCATAATGGTGAGTAACTTGGACTAGTAACATGCATATGTTACTAGCCTATGTTACTACTACGCGAAGTTTGCCGTCGTAAGCGAGCCGATCTGGCTCTCTTGAGCTAGCAAGGTTCTTCTAGCCCACCCAAGCTAGCTGGCCCACAAAAGCTAACATATTTTAACAGTTCCGAACGCCTAACCTTGCCCGGCTATGCTATAAGCTATTCTTGCTATCAAATGCTCCCTAAGTAACAACACTCGCTAGCAACGAGGACAGGAGGGGATTGAAATGCGAAGTTAATGGATGACGCCTAAACATTTTCAGAATATCTGATTTCCGCAATATGACTTAACACCCAGACAGAGGGAGTACTACTCCTCAGTCCAGGTTTGATGGAATATTGGTCAACTCTTCTCTTCTTGTACGTACTCCATTTGTATCTCACTTCCTGTGGTTTCGCACTCGCACAATTTTCCTATTCTATGAACCTATGTGTGCGTCTGTGTGTGTGTGTGTGTGTGTGTGTGTGTGTGTGTTTTACAGCATGTGTGTGTTAGAGAGAGCGACAGATCTACCTACTCCTACAGAGAGATGGTGTGTAGTGTATGATTTTAGCCACGAGAGTTGGTGCATCCTCTCGTTTCCGGGCGTTCGGTAGGGATAGGCAGACAGCTACCACGCCCGCTCCTGACCAGCCTGGCCCACCCAAAGCCTCTCCATCACCCGCGCGCGTTTCCCGCCCGAAACGGTCAGCACCGCTGCAAAGAATCGGTGCCTCATTCATGCCCGGGCAGAGCGAATGCAACCTCTCACTGGCGCCTGCATTGAAGGGAGAAGTGCATTCAAGAGTGATGGTTGCTTCGTCCGTCCAACATACTGCTGGGTCTATGTGATTTGATGGCTCATTGGTCATTATTACTGAGGTGGTAGGACTGCTGGATGTCCCACGCTTTCGGCGAAAGGAGGTACTACTAGATTACAATTTTCTCTATTCTTACATTGGAGGAGTGCAAGAGCAGTGAAAACACGCAGGCTCAGTGATTACATGGCCCACCTCACAATATCACCATATTTTCTGGACACTGTGCGACACCTAACTCTTTACATAGTACTCCCTCCATTCCTAAATATAAGTCTTTGTAGAGATTCCACTAGGTGGACTACATATGGAACAAAATGAATGAATCTACACTTAAAATGCATGTATATACAACCGTATGTGGTTCATGGTGAAATATCTACAAAGACTTATATCTAGGAATGGAGGAAGTACTAGTATAGTACATACAATAATTTATCAGCGAGATAAATTTGTACAATGCTATGAAGCTTCCAGCTTCTATTACATGTATCTTGCGTCCAAGGTTGCCCGTTGAAACATTTCATCAAATACAAAGGAGACTAACATGCATGCTATTGCATCTCAATGGTTGACAGATCATAACAAATATGCACTCCCTCCGTTCCAAAATAAGTGTCTCAACTTTATGCAAACTTTAGTACAAAGTTGTACTACTACTAAATTAACACTTATTTTGGAACAGAGGCAGCTAAGGAAAAACACGATCCATGCAGTCCCTAGCCCTTGAACCGTAAACCCAAACCAGGCTTTAATTTGCTGGCAATGTTCGAGCTTCCTAAGAAATGAAGTTTGCAACCTTTTGACCTTCAGATCATTTTGTGCAGTTTCACCAAAATCGAGATGAGCATCCCTGTGGCAAAGAAATTGAAGAAGCGTGATTAGAATAAGATTACTCGGACTAGTTGATCAGACATAAACTCATCACAAATATAGAATGTAGAAGCCAGTAGAGGTATGTGTGGGGCAAAGAAGTAGAGAAATATCCACATGGAGTGATGTGGGCAGCTGGAGCAGTGGTGCAAGACGACTGTAGGGAGTTGTACCTGAGGGATGTCGGGACGTAGCTCAACCTTGAGAAGGGAGGCGGGAGGCGGCACCTTTCCACGTCGCGGTAGTGAGCAAGGGACGAAGCAAACCTCACCGGCTTTGTGAGAAAGAACGGCGGGGACGCCTGATCGGGATGTGCCGATAGTGGGTTTTCACCGTCGGCAACAGCGACAGCATCTACCCTAAGCATCCACCCCTTCCCCCAGCGGATCACGTCCGCCGGGATGTTAGAGATGTGGCCACATTCGTTTTGTGTGAGAGAGTGTGAAGAGAGAAACCCCAGCAAGCAACTGTGTAGGTTGGCCCGTCTTGACTATGTATATATTGGAGCGGTTTCCTTTTCTCTCCATATGAACCTATCATAGTGCGTACATGCCACTAAAGAAAAAAATATATTTATAAATGACGTGGCACCTACTACTCGTTCTCTATAAACCTTGCGCTTGGCATCTCCCAAATATTAACCTTGCGATTGGCTCTTCGCCTCTTCAGGAAGTCCAGCAATAATGGTACTGCAGCATATATCGCTCTGTCTATATGAGACCGAATGAATTGCTGCACGTCCACCACATGGGCGAGGGTCGAGGGGCGAGGGAGAGTGCGTACTATTACGTCCGTTTCAAGTGGGTGTTTGTTTACAGGGACTTTTTAGTGTAGGGACTAGAAAAAGTCCCTCTTAGATACTTTTTAGCCAAACAGGAGGGGCTACTAGGGACTAACACTTGCTTTTGGGGACTTAATGAAGAAGACTCTCAAGGAGAGTCTTTTTTGGGACTTTTCCAACAATGCCCCTCCCTATACCCATTGGCCCCCCGCCCCATGGTGTTGTTTGGTTGTTATTTTTCTGTATACTAGGGGTAACATGGTCATTCAATAACCTCTAGGGAGGGACTAGGGACTTTTTAGTCCCTGAAAACAAACAGGGAAGCACTTTTTAAGGAGTAGAGACTTTTTAGTTAGGACTAGCAAAAATAATAGGACTTATGAACCAAACAGGGCCTCAATATGGACTACATACGGAGCAAAATGAGTGAATCTACACTCTAAAATACGTCTATATACATCAATGTTTGGAGTATGTACTAGTAGTTCATACTGAAATATACTAAAGGACATATATATTCCAAGCAATATGATAACCTCCAAACCTAGGTTGTAGGGACGAGGAGTAAACGGAGGGAGTAGTAAGAATTTCTCCTCGTCCTGCGAGCCACCGCGCGCGTGGGCGAGGGAGCGGGCGTAAGGCGTACAGTAGTACTACTACTAGTAAGCAAGCTTCACCTCATCCTTCGAGCCATCGCACCCGTGGGCGGGGGAGACGGCGTACTAAGCAAGCTTCTCCTCGTTCCGCGAGTTGACGGGACACATCAAAAGTATAGAGCCTTGCCTCTAAGGTAGGCCCCACATGTTTTTCCTCTTTTTTAACATAATGCGTCAAGTCGCAATTTGTTTGTTCACCCGTGGTAGACGATCCTCCCTCCATCAAGTGGACTACCAGTACACGTGTCAAATTACCACGTGGGCTGCCTTTTAGTACAGAAATGAGCTCCGCTGTGTACCCGCACGGGTGTGGTTGGGAAAGAGACGGGAGTACGTGTGCCGTGTGTGCACCCCTTCTCTTCATGCACGTCCCCCACCTACGTAGGTGTGTGAGAGAGATACAAAGCTAGACAGATGGCGTGTGCGTTCATGAGTGATTTTGTGAATGTATTTCTAGGAATATGTGTCGATGACATCTCAAACAAAATTTTGCATGCAATGTGTGTGAAATGGAGGCCTATCCATATCATATATAGAGGGCCGGGCGATCCATGAGAAGAGAGGGAGGGGTCATAGATATCGATAGAGTCGAAGAGAGGATCAAGTGGGTGGGTGCGAGATCAATGAAGAGAGCCATCGAAATTGTGTGTGTGTGCAAGTCAAAGATATAGGGCGACTGACCTACCGGAACGTCAGAGGGAACATGTCAAGTTTATGTGTGGCAGGGAGACATGACTAGAGCGCTCGATGTATCGGTGTGTGTGTGTGTGGGAGGGGGTGGGGGAGGGGTAGTCAGAGCCCTAACTATAGAGGTAGAATGACTCGTATATGTGTTGAGAAGGAGAGACCCAACTATGTCTTGAGGGAGATCGATCGACATCCATACATAACTGAAGGACGGGAAATAGGATCGTACAGAGAGAGAGAGGAGAGAGAGAGGTAGGGAGTGGGGTAGGGTGCTGGTGGGTGATGGAGTTGCTTCTCGAAGATGGTGGGTGAGGCCTACTGGACAAACTAAGGGCGGAACTACAATATTATCAATAAGAGTGGGGATGTGTTTATGTGTGTGCCTGTGCGTGATAGATCTGTCGGGACGCATCCATGGATGATGAAGGGGAACCACGTGTTTGGTAAGCAAACCTAACTAGATCAATAGATCAGTTGTTGTTTATTGGAGGAAGGGAGATATATAACTAATGAGGTAGATCGATCGACGCGTGGGGAAAAACGAGTTATAAGGACCTAGCTAGCTATATGTATAGAGGGAGATCAGTCGGTGTACGTCCATTTGTGACAAATAAGGCCCAGCGAGACAGATTGACAGAGGGAATGGAGCTAGGAGGTGGTGCGAGAGGCCTAGCTACTAGCTAGATAGGGGGAGGAGTGTGCAGTTGTGAGATCGATGGGGAGAGGGGCGAGAGTTTACATGTGTGGGACCGTATGAGAGACACGAGGCAAGGACACATAAAGGAGGAGATTGAAGGTGTGTGTGTATGTTGTAGGCAGACATCGCTGGAGAGGTTTATCGAGTAGTGTGTGTCGGAAAGGAGTTGTGGAGACTGTCGGAGAACGACCTAAAGAAAAAAAATGAATGTGCGTGATGGATAGAATGCTGGGGGAGGGGGAGATCGAGGAGGGTGTGTGCATGCACGAGAGAAAGTTAGTGGTAGCTACAAAGGTTAGAGGATTGTGTGGGTGTAAGAGACTAACAAAGATCATAATTCGATATAAAAGTGGATTCATTTATTTGAATAGGAGATCATAGTGTTTTAAACATATGCATGCATGAATATAGCGATGATACGCGTGTTGTGGTTTTGCACATGTTACACCATAATGTGATATTGCATGGCGTTTGCAACTCACAACTAAATGTCGAACAATCTAAACCATACTATATACATCGAACAATCTCACATTTTATTTGAGTTTGTGATCATGTGTGGCATTTGCAGCTTACAACTAAATATCGAACAACCTAAACAATACTATATATCGAACATTCTCACATTTTATTTGAATTTGTGGTAATGTGTGGTGTTTGCAACTGACATCTAAATACTTGTAGGCGTAGGGGCGGGGCACCATACATAACGTGATAAACACATTATACATATGAGACATGGTTTAGATTATGAAGATCTAGATAGAGCTTGAAATGTACTGTTGTTTGAAATGAACATAAAGTGGATTCAACAAATTGAGTTCGAGTTCATATAGTACACAAAGTTCATATGTAACTCGAGACTAATCATGTGGTGTGCTGTGAAGATAATACACAAACGATGGTTTAACTTGACAATAATGATGATTGTCGATCTTATTAAAATAGAGAAACGAATTCAAATGCTTTGACTTCACAACAATCATTATTGTAGATCTTATTCAAATAGAGAAACAAATTCAAATTTAGTTCATATTGAAGCGGTAGTATATACGTTTGGAATGCACTAAAACGTTCATTTGAGTAGTAGGTTGCATGCATTATACACATAGCGAAATATTTTTTAATTGAACATAACATGAATTCAAAGTTTTGAATAACATTTGTAGTGCGAATTGATTTGGTACAGTACACGTTAGGCTTGTTTGGAAATTTCAACTCGCGCCTCGTTAGCCCGAAATATCTAAGATATATCTTTGTCTCGTTGTGCTCTGACAACACCCTCCATCTCAACCAGCACCTTGGTATTCAAATTACAACGTGCGCGAAAACTCCCACCTCCTGTGAAATCTCAAGACACAAAATGCCTGTGATACCCTTGAACCGAAAGAACCACCTCAAATCGGTCGGGGTACTTTCATAACTTACCCCACATTTTGGACAAGCGCCTCCCTAAGCCATGGTTCACCACTCCCATCCCATACGCCCATCCATTTGTACACCGAGGCCGTGAAAACCTGCGAAGCCCCACACCCTCCTTCTGTTGGGGGACGTAGCAGAAATTCAAAATTTTCCTACGTGTCACCAAGATCTATCTATGGAGAAACCAGCAACGAGGGGAAGGAGAGTGCATCTACATACCCTTGTAGATCGTTAAGCGGAAGAGTTCATGAGAACGGGGTTGAAGGAGTCGTACTCGTCGTGATCCAAATCACCGGATATCCTAGTGCCGAACGGACGGCACCTCCGCGTTCAACACACGTACAGCCCGGTGACGTCTCCCATGCCTTGATCCAGCAAGGAGAGAGGGAGAGGTTGAGGAAGACTCCATCCAGCAGCAGCACAACGGCATGGTGGTGGTGGAGGAGCGTGGCAATCTCGCGGGGCTTCGCCAAGCACCATGGGAGAGGAGGAGGAGGAGAGGCAGGGCTGCACCAGTAGAGGGAGAAGTTCTCATCGCATATCTTGGGCAGCCCCTAGGCCTCATATATATAGGGGAAGGGGAGGAGGGTGCGCCCCCTCTAGGGTTCCCACCCCTAGAGGGGCGGCATCCCCAAACCCATCTATGGGTGGCGGCCACAAGGGGGGAGGAGAGGGAGGCGCAGGGAGTATGGGCCTTAGGGCCCATCTGCCCTGAGCACTACTAGGAAAAGGGCTATAGATAGGATTGATTCTAATGGCGCACCGTGGAAGCAGTGCGCCACTACTATATACTAATGGCGCACCTGTTTGTGATATGCCATTAGTGTGGAAGACACTAATGGCGCACCGTAAACAGGGTGCACACTAGTATGAATTATTTTATTTTCCATTTTCCCATACATACTAATGGCGCATCGGGTCCATAATGCGCCATTACTATCTATAACTACTAATGGCGCACCAAGCAGGCAGTGCGCCATTACTGTAAATTTTGTTTTATTCTTTTTTTTGCAAAACTACTAATGGCGCATCGTGGCACAGTGCGCCATTACTAGTTTAAACTAGTAATGGCGCACTCAGAGGAGATGCGCCATTAGTATATATACTTATTATTTTTACTTTTTTGCAAAACTACTAATGGCGCACCGTAGGCTGATGCGCCATTAGTAACCAGGGTTACTAATGGCGCATTTTCCTACGGTGCGCCATTAGTAACCTGGGACCAACAAGATATTTTGGACAGCCCACACCTACCCACTCACTTTCCCCACTTCATTCCATCCACCTCCTTCTCCAAGCTTTCGGCCATCTCCTCCTCCTCACCTCATTTCCACCATAGATTCAACAAAATTAAGTGGTGAAATTACCTTTTTTTGATAGGTAAGTAAGGGAAAGCTATCTTCATGATATAGATCTACTTTTTTTTCTCCCTAGCTCGCTCCAACAACGTGCACATGCACTTTTTGTGGCCTAGCTAGATCTATGTATGTTTGTGGTGTTGCATGTGTTTGTGGTGTTGCATATATGTTTGTGTTTGAAGGTACCGGTATTTGAAATATGCGATAGTTGCCAATATTTTGCCGGAATGTTTTGATTCATTTCCGTTTCGGCGAGAATTTTGGCACTATGCATTCTTTTTGGTCCTATTTTTAGGGAAGGTCATGCCAAATTTTTTCTTGGTTCTAACATATCGTTTTGCTCTACCCCGCAGGCGACCATGGTCCGCACGATGACTGAAGGCATCATGAATAGGTTTTGAGCTCCGCGAAGGCCGAGATGCTTCAAAAGAACGAGACGGAGATAAGATGTCCATGTCGAAGATGCAAGCTGAAGAGCCTTATTGCGGACCCGGATTCCGGGCAGGTGCGGGACCACCTGCTCTTGCGTGGTTTCATGGATGGCTATCGGTGGCAAGGTGATGAAGATGACTATCAAGTCGTCCATGGCCGGGGCCGGGCAAGAAATGAGGAAGGGCAACAAGACAAGTACCACCGCGGCGAGGGCGGGCGAGAAGACAAAGAATCTCCAGGACATGATCACGACGGTGATGCTGTACACAGTCATCATGTAGAAGATGTCGTACATGATGATGAGGAAGATCAAGACGAAGGGAATGATCATGAAGATGAAGATGCCGGAGCAGACGACGATGGAGGCTGGGTGCAGGACCCTCATATTCAAGAGCTGCTTCTCAAGCGGACGGATAACGCAAGAGCTGCCGCCCGAGAGAAAGCCAAGCTGGATCAACTGGAGATAGACGCGGTTACTCCATTGTATGAAGGATGCAGGCCCGAGGATACCCGCCTGAAAGTAACGCTCATGGCTCTGGAGATGAAGGTAAAACACAAAATGACCGACGCATGCTTCGACGAGAACATGTCATTCTGGCACGAACGTCTTCCCAAGGGGAACAAGTGCCCGACCAGTTTCGAGGAGGCGAAGAAAATCGTGTGTCCTCTGGATTTACCGCACGTGAAATACCATGTGTGCATGAAAAATTGCATCATTTATCGGGACGAGCACGCGGAGTCTACCATATGTCCGGTGTGTGGCATCACTCGATACAAGAAGAGGAAGAAAGCTCCTCGAAAATCGGTGTGGTACTTTCCGATCACTCCTCGTCTGCAGCGGTATTTCGCGGACCCTAAGGTAGCAAAGCTCCTGCGTTGGCACGCGGATAGGGAGGAGAAGAAGCGAGAAGATGACGCAAATGATCCGGAGATAGATAAAAAAGACAAGATGCTGAGTCACCCTAAGGATGCGAGCCAGTGGCAAGCGTTGAACTTCGAATACCTAGAATTTGGGAACGATCCAAGGAACATCGTGCTGGGCGCGAGCACCGATGGAGTCAATCCGTTTGGCAGCCAGAGAAGCACACATAGCACCTGGCCTGTGTTTGTGTGGATGTACAACCTTCCCCCCTGGTTGTGCATGAAGAGGAAGTACATTCACATGAGTATGCTAATTGAAGGGCCGAAACAACCAGGGAACAACATCAATCTGTATCTGGGGCTGCTGAAAGAGGAGCTTGACACGCTGTGGAAAACGCCAGCCAATACGTGGGACGCCGCAGAGAAAGAATATTTCCCTATGAAGGCCGCACTGCTCACGACGGTGCACGACTATCTCGGTTACGGATATCTCGCGGGGCAGGTAGTCCACGGATTTTCTGGATGCGTAAGGTGCATCGATGACACAACGTATCACCAGCTAGATAGAGATCCCGGGTCTTCGAAAACCATGTTCATGGGACATCGAAGGTGGCTTCGCGACGATGACCCGTGGAGGAAACGCAAGGATCTGTTCGATGGTGAAACCGAACCCCGAAACGCCCGTGTACGAGGAGCGGCGAGGAAATAGACAAGCTGTTGAAAAATTGGAAAACTGCCCACTGCCGGGAAAAAGCGAAAAGGCGCCAGAAGGGCCAACTGCTGAAGGTATGGAAAACGAGGTCTGTTTTCTGGGACTTGCCGTATTGGAAGATCCAGAGGGAAGCATAGCCAGGGGCTTTCTGACCGAAGAGTGCATCTCCTACTGCACGAATTATCTAGGCATCGAGAACTCCGTTGGTCTGCCCGTCAACAGGCACCTCGGCAGGCTCGCTGGATGGGGTCACCATGAGGGTCGCCGCGAAATGCATGTCGACTTCGAGGGTCGACTCGCCGACTTTGAAAGAGCAAACCTAGTCGCGCTACAACACATAGACATGGTCGATCCTTGGGTGGTAGAGCACAAAACCTTTATTAAGAAGACGTACAATGACCGAGGCCAACAGAGGACGGACGGAGATATACTCAAAGAGCACAACTCATGTTTCACGCGTTGGTTCAAGTAGAAGCTTCTGTCGTACCCTTTACATGAGGATTCTTCCGCGAAAGAACAACTCATATTCGCCTTGTCACAGGGCGCCGAGCACAACCTGATGACCTATGAGGCGTACGATATCAACGGCTACACATTCTACACCGAGGACAAGGACATGAAGAGCGATGGTTATCAGAACTCCGGGGTAACGATGGAATCCTACACCGGTAACGACAAGGACAGATACTACGGAAGGATCGAGGAGATCTGGGAGCTGAGCTACGCTGGAGAGAAGGTCCCGATGTTCCGTGTCAGATGGGCCAAAAACGTCATAAAAGAAGACCGGTATTTCACCACCATGGTTATACCCGAAGCCAAATCCAAGACCGCGGGCGCAAACGTCACCGCGAAAAATGAGCCATGGGTACTGGCTTCCCAAGTGGACCAATGCTTCTTCATTACCGACCCGCCAAAGCCCAGTCGTGTTGTCGTGAGGAGAGGCAAAAGGAAGATCATCGGAATGGATGGAGTAGCCAATGAGCAAGACTTCGACAAGTACGGCGACCCGAAGATCGAACATGACGACGACGATGAAGTAGCAGCACACACCACAAGAAGAAGCAGGACCACCCTACCTAAAGGACGTCCGTTCCACAGAAGAACTCCGTTTGCGAAAAAGAAGGGCAAGAAGATTGTGAACAGATAGCTAGCTAAGACCGATTGTATTTAAATCGTAGTCTTCATTTCTCGATTGTATTTCATGGGCACTTTTTGATATCATGAATATTTTTAAATTTCATGGGCACTTTTTGAATTCATGAGGACACTTGATCTCGATTCCCCCTCCATCTCGATCTCGATCCCCCTCCATCTCGATCGCACCCGCACCCTCCCCCGCTAGCTCCACCCATCGCAACCCTCCCCCGCACCCGGCCCCCCGCACCCGCACTTTTTGAACATATTTTTTAATTTTTTTTTACTATTTTTATAAAAAACATTACTGTTATAATTTAAACAAGTTTGAACATATTTAAACACAAATAAATATAAAAACAGCATTTAAAATGCATAAAAAATATTACTGTTATGATTTAAACAAGTTTGAACATATTTAAACACAAATAAATATAAAAAACACCATTTAAAATGCATAAAAAAATATTGGGGATCCTAGGAATCGAACCCAGGACCTCCTGGTGTGTGTGCTGCGTGCTGACCAGTCGGGCTAGTGGGTGGGTTCTGTTGTAGATAGGGTTGGGCTGTAGATATGGCTACTGGGCTAGATTAAAACAAAATTCTAATGGCGCACCGAGGGGTGGTGCGCCATTAGAACAGTCGTACTTATGGCGCACCGGCGTGTGGTGCGCCATTAGAAAGCTTCCCTCCACCTATTCCCCTCTGGCCTCTCTCCCTCCCTCGCCAGATCCCCCCCCCACTCGACCTAACTTTGCCCCGCGCCGTCGCCCCCGCCGTCGCCCCCGAGCCAGAGGAGACGACGACCGCCTCTACCTCAGCTCAGCCAGGCCACGCGACGCCGAGCCGAGCGCCGCCTACCTCGCCGTCCCCCCTCCGCCCGCGCCCGCGCCCTCGACGTCCTCCGCCCAAGCCGAGACGCAGAGACAGGCGAGTGGAGGAGCCCACCGCGTGTCACCGGAGCTTCAACGCCCAGCCGCTGCCGGAGCTTCAACGCCGGCGTCTTCCTCCATTCCTTCATCCCCTCCCCCAGGTGATTCCTCCCTTCTCCTCCATCCCCTCACCTGCAAACCCTAGGGTAGGCCTGGCTTTCCGGTGCTGTTAGCCAACCAATCGCTTGATGCCTGCGTACCATGCTGTGTTTTGAGTTTAAGATTTATATAATTGCAGACCCCTGCAAAACTGCAACAACCAAATATAGGTAAATAAAAGACAAAGTGGGTGATCTCAACACTGGAAAAAAGGTTTATTATATCAGGCAAGCAAACCGATTTAGTACTCTAGTACACACCACGTTTGTGTCCAGATACATTCTGGACTGGATTCATGTGAAATGAAAATTGATTTGATATTGAATTGGACTTAGAAATACAATTGCATTGGCCAAAGAAAAGCAGGTCACCTCTTTTAACCGAAGAAAACACCAGTTCATTATAAGCTGACGAAACTTCCAAAGGCTTTGGTCTGACAGTAACTGCAATTTTCAAATAGAAGTGTATGACAGAAAGATTTCCAAACCAGTGTCTTCTCCCTTCTCTAAGAAGGGAATCCATGTAGCAGAGGAGAAAAGCAAAACAATCAAGGATCTGGAGTCTGACTATAGTTGCATATATAAGATATAACTTAGAACTTGGTGTTTTCATCTAAAATTATTGAAACTATCAGGAAAAATGCAGATAGGTAGCAATAAAGTGATATATCCAAAAGCTCAATTTGTAATATTAGATATGAAGACCTCTATGTGGATGCTAACAAACAACGACTGAAATAGCAAAACTGTAATGCCATGCAAGTTCTGGGCAGGACAGTATACAGATTTGTAAAATGCAAGTGGATTTTGGTGCCAGCGTTCGTGTAGTACTCTGCATTAATAAATCTAACTATATGAGCTCTCAATACTTGTGTAATATGATTGCTTTTGGGCTGTTTGAAGACATGTTGAATCGGGTTTATGTGTTATTTAGGATGAACTCCTTGCACTGCTGTTAAAGCCTAACTATATTGCTGCTGTTACTTTTATGTATACATATTGTTTTTGTTAATACTTGTGTAATATCATTTCTTTATTTTTGTTAAGTCCGGGCACGGGGTGCAGGACGACGACCGCGGCCGCCGGCCTTCCCATGGCCAACTGAGGCATCCCTTCGACGACGCCGCCGCCGCCGACCCCGACCCCAACCCCGACCCTGACCCCTCCGGCGACCGGCCGCGCCTGCCCAGGTACCTCTCCTCCTTCCTCCTTCCTCCCTCTCCATCCTTCCTCCCTCCCCAACCTATGCATGGTGAAGATGAGTTCAGTTGAGTAGGCAGGAAGTTGCTGCTTCCAAATGCTTTTTCTTTTCTAGCTTAAACTACCACGAATGGTTTGCTGCAATTGCTTCATGGAAGAATCTAAACTGTTTACATGGCAGTGTGTGATACAACTCTTCAGGAGGCTATAAGCATGCAAGTTGCTCAACCTCTGGACATTGTTCAGTTGCAAATGCATCTGAAGTAGATTGAGATTTCATTCTGCTTCCTTGTGCTCTATGTAGAATGCTTCTAAATTTCCTGTTTTGTCCAACTGCAGTTTCTTGAATTAACTTGCTATGCATTAGGTTGGTCTCACCCTCAGACCGATGCTGGTAATGATATGTATGTGCTATTAGATGCTGGTATTGTTCTAGTTTTAGTTGTGATGGTTTGCTTGTGGGTTTGTTTGACTCAGGTGTTTTAGTTCATGTTTCCATGTACAGATGTTTTAGTTAGTCAACTGAATCGAGTTTGAGATGTTCTGTTTCTGATGGAGTGTCAAAGCAGATGGAGTGTCAAAGCAGTAGAGTTTTCAAAACTAGATCATTTTACTGGCCATTTAGTGACAAGTTTCCTGGGAGTTGTCGACCCTTCTGCCTTTAGTTGTTGCTAGCCTAGAAGTAAGTCTCCTCATGGTTTTACTGGATCATTGAATTATCCCCGAGAGTGAAAGGGCATAAAGCTCTCTAGCTGATTGACTATGCGTGTTCTGTTATAGCTATTTCAGCAAATTGATGTCATCCTCTATTAGCAATGTTGCAATAAGGGAACATATATATCATTAGTAAGGTTAAAAGGAAGTGATCCATCTGCAACTGGTGTTTATTAGTCTTTTTGAGTGAGTTATCTGCATCTGCTCCTTGTGGTGGTGGTTGTTTAGATGGGCAGTAAGAAACCATGCTTGATTTGGGGGACTGAACTTATGCTTATGTATGCCATCAGAAGCAGTTCGAAATCATTATTCTCTCTTTTCCTTGCAGGTTTGGGCAACTTCAGTCGGTTGATCTTGAATCCATTGAGCCTTCACTTAGAGCTGGTACTCATCCATGTAACTCTTCACATTTCCATGTAGGATGGTTGCCTATCACTTACTAGTGTGCTAGTGCCCCTTAGTCCAAAGACTAATAGCTATGACAAAGTATAATTCCTTGTAGTGTTTAAGTATAACAAAATTCAGAGAAATGCATGCAGAAGCTAGATCAGTACCAGCTAGCTAGCTAGCTAGTAGTAGTACTACTGCTACTGTTCTTTCCTTTCTTTTTCTCTCTGCTCATAATTTTTTTAAGATTTATCTGTTCATACGATGATATACTAATAATTATAAAGAAAATCTTGGACACCCATGGATTCAAGAGTTAGCTAGCTAGATGATAAGAGGGATGCATGAGAAGCTAGCTACACTGCCATGAACTTTGTTTTTCCTTTTGACAAACACTCTTGTTAACATCAGGAATTAAAAATGCAACATAGAACAAGATATATAGATAGCTGAAAGAAAGAGGTGTGCTTTGAAAGAAAAAATGTGCACCTGCAAGTGAGACTTGACATGTGCCAAGCTAGTAAACAAAATCTGTATATGTACATACTCTCATAAGGTTCTAAGAGATTTTGTAATAAGCTTGATGTTCCTTGTCGTTGACTTATCACCGTTAAACAGAGACCTCTGAGCCATGATCTGTAAAAATACATTTGTCATTCTTTCTGTGTTTGTACAGACTTGCTAAACTATTGATGATTTTTTGTTGGGAGACATATTATATCTGGAATGGAAGCTCACATAAGTTGAGCTGATTTTTGTCCATATGAAAGCAGAGGACCATATGGTCTGTGGCTGGGTTTTGTCTCCGACCATCGTGTCGTGCTGAATTTGCAGGTACCCCGAGAGGCCCTTGAGTTTGCCGGAATGTCGATTAACTTCCGTTCCGGCAAATTCGGGTACTCCATATGTCCTATTTTCAGCAAAGGTCATGCTGAAATTTTCCGTGAATTTTAGCATGACTTTGCTAAAAATAGGACATATGGGGTACTTGCGACTAATGCATGGGCCGGGCTATCTTAGTACTTAGTTAAGTAGGATCAACTGCCCTGCCATTCTTGCTGCATTAAATCATAGGTGGCAATAGAGCCAAGTGATTAGGCCCAACTTAGAATTATCCTTAGCATCGATAAACCCTAGATGATAAACCCAACATAGGTGGCAATAGAGCCAAGATTAGGCCCAACCTAGGGTGCCTCGGCATCGATAAACCCTAAATGATGAAAACTTAACTTGGTTGCCCCGGATGCCTCGGTGTCGATGAGAACCTAAATGATGAAAGCTTAGGCTTTTAGGGTGCCTCGGTGTCGACAAACCCTAAATCATGAGACCATGATCTTGTTCCTTGACAATAACCATCTTTTTGACCAAACTTTTTTCCTATTTAGAGAGAAACATGGCCCACAACGATGAGGCCGGTGGTTCGGGCGGCAAGCAATTCTGGGAGCTGTCCCAAGAGATGGAGGAACAACCTCACCGCTATGATGACGCCGCGGAAGACACCGATCCTGATTACACAACCCCTAGTGGCGTCGGGGATGACACCACTGATGGTGCCGCCGAGGATGCCACCACTGATGATGGCGGCGCACACACAGATGGTGGCGGCGCACACACAGATGGCAGCCAACCGAAGAAGCAAAGGAAGGACCGGCGCCCGAATGCGCTCCGCACCGTCAAGGAGGAATTCACTCAAGTGGACTCCGACGGGAATCCAACGGAGCCCAAACATATAGTCAAGGGGTACTCGGTTCAGCTCGGGTGCATTCTCCGGAGCACCGTCTCGATCAACACCGAGAACCTTAGGCATAAGGACCGAGGGAATTTGCGCAACCTCCTCTTCACGAAGCTGCACGAACGATACAAGTTCCCCGCCGAATTTGAAAACACACGCCTCTCAGGGAATAAAGTGAACAATGCCGCCCTCACGAAGATGAGCACGGCCCTGTCTACTTGGAGAAGCGCGGTGAAGAGAATGATTGATAAAGGTGATAGTTATGACAAGATCAAGGCGAAATATCCTTTGATGAGCGAAGATGAGTACAAGGAGTTCAAGATCAAGTGCCAGAGCCCCGCAACCTCCGAATCAAGTCAGTGGGGGAAAGAAATGCGGGAGTTGAACTTAGGGGAACACAAACTCGGTCCCGGCGGTTATAGAGTGGCGGAGCCTATATGGGACAAGGAGGACGCGGAGCGTGCCGAGCAAGGCCTACCGCCCCGCTTCGAGAAATACAGCGGTGACAAGCAGACCAGGAACTATGTCAGGGCCCGGTACAAGGAGGACCCGATAACAAAGGAGCTTACCACGGATCCGAAGACCAGGGCGCTTGAGCTTGTTCTGGTAAGGAATACACCCCCGCGTAATTAGCTCCATATGGTTGCACTCTAATTAATCCCCAATATTTCTAAATGGTTCATGTTCCTTTCGCAGGACAATGAAAGCAGTAGCGCGGGGTCGTCTAAGAGCTCACCTTTCGACACCCCTTTAAATAGGGCGTTGAACGTAATGAAAAAGAAGGATAAGCTCGATAAGCCGACGCCAGCTGGTCGTGTGGCCGGCAAAGGCTTGTCCACAAAATGGGGGTCATACTATACCGCTGGTGTGCGGAAGGAGAAAAAGACCAGCTCGGAAAGCCAGATGCGCGAGCTTGAAGGACTCAAGGCACAAGTGGCGCGGATTCCGGAGCTTGTCCATGAGCAAGTGCAACAACAACTTGGAACGACGCTCAATGCCATGGTGCCTACGTTGATTCATGGGCTGATGACGTGGATTGCGGGCGGCCAAAAGGGGCCTCCCCCGGTTCCCAGCTTCACGGCCAGCAACTCGCACAGCGTGGCGGCGGCGCCATTGGTGTCTCCGGCGGCGGCGCCATTGGTGTCTCCGGCGGCGGCGCCATTGGTGTCTCCGGCGGCGGCGCCATTGGTGTCTCCGGCGGCGGCGCCATTGGTGTCTCCGGCGGCGGCGCCATTGGTGTCTCCGGCGGCCATTGGTGTCTCCGGCGGCGGCACCATTGGTGTCTCCGGCGGCGGCGCCATTGGTGTCTCCGGCGGAGGCGGTATTCGTGTCTCCGGCACCGGCACGGGCATTGGAGCTTAATGCACCCGGGTGTACGCCGACCGGCACCTCGCCAGCAAGCACCCCCTCCGTCAGTTGCATGCCCACCGTTGGCGGTGCCTCGACATTAGCCGAGCTCGACGGCATCACGGTAACTAAGCCTCTCGGCCGATGACTTCATCTCCTTGCCTTTGACTGGGCATCCCTGACGCCCTATACATGTTTTTCCAGGGCACCGCCGACGTTCCTTGCACTCTTCTGCACTTCGTGGGCGCCGAGTTGGTCGATGTCGCCAAGGGCAGAATCGTTCAACCGGGCAACCCCATGTTCCACGGTAATCCGATGCCAACCACAATGTATAGGGTTGAAGTGGTCCGGGTGCTGCCAGGCTGCGACGAGCTATTACCTCCGATTCGACCCGCTGGGGCCGACGAAGAAGATGAGATGACCCTCGGCACCTGCGTAAACTGGCCCCTGCTATGGCCGAAGAGCCAGATTCGTTTGGGGGCGGGGGACACCACCCCACAGACAAGACCGCCAGTCGTGCCGGCGCCAAGCCATGGCAAGAACGCCGCAACGCTACCGGACCTGCCGGACATCCCTATGGCACAGGATCCGGACAGCCCTATGGCACAGGATCCGGACGGCGACGACAACGACGACGGTACATTTACCAAAGTTGATAAGTACTTTGCCGAACATGGGTACGCTGACGAGTTCTGCGGGCCTCTTTCTCAAGAACCCAACCAAGACCACCGCGATCTAGCTGGTACGGCGGAGAAATCCAATTGCAACAAGCGTCGTCTGGCGTTCAGTTCTCAGGACACGCCTCCAGCTCCCGCCTTCACCGAGCCTCAGATAGCTGAGGCGCGAAATATTATCAGCCCCAACACGCTGAAGAAGGCGGTCTGTGAGCAGAACTCGGTCCCATTACAGGAGATCAAGAAGAAGGGCCGGAAACGAAAGACTAACAAGGGCGCCGGTGCGAGCCAGCCGGCACCGAGTTCGATCCGTGCTCAGGACGGGCCACCTTCACCTAAGGATATCTCGAGGAGGGTGCATGTGGCGGGTAGGGCGATGCTACCGCCAAATATGCTGAATGCTGCAACCGGTGCTATGCGGAGTCTGCACGACAGTGTTCTGATTTTGGAGAAGCGGCGTCTCAGAGAGAAGGATGTGGCATACCCGGTTTTCGTGGCCAAGGTGCCAGAGAGCAAGGGCTTTGTGGATGGCGACATCGGGGGTATGATCGTCCTGCGGTTTGATGACATCTTTGCTATGTTTAACCTTCATCCGTTGCACTACACCTTCGTTCGGCTGTTTTCGCTGAGCATGCAGATGCGGATCATTAGAGACAATACCCCGGACATCGTGATAGTCGACCCCTTCTACATGCGTGCCAAGCACTTGAGCAGCGCTGGGGACCGCCAAGTTGCGAGTTCACACCTCGAAGGCGTCATTCTGGCAAACGCAGATAAGGATAACTTCCTTGTGCCTTACTTTCCCGAGTAAGTCATCCCTTAACCGCCCCGTAACATATGATTTCTTAGATTTCGATCGTTCTTTTTTTTCTAACATTCCGTGTTCTGTGCAGTGACACACATTGCACACTCATCCTCTTAAGCCCGAAATATTCCATGGCCACGTATTTCGACCCGAACCGTAACTCCATGATAGACTACACAAATGTGAAGAAAGTTCTTGATGATGTTCTCCCCGGCTACGCCCAATCTGGAGGCACCTTCACCAGGCCAGTTCGTAAGTACGGCAAGCACATCTTCTCACACAATACGAAGTTCTGCTGCGTCAAGCAGCCGCCTGGCGGTCAGAAGGATCCCTACTACGCCCTCCATCACATGCGGGCGATCGTAAGGGACCATCATCACCTTCTGCTACCAGATAATCTCAAAGATTGGGCCGCGAGCTTGTCGGTAGTCCAGGACGCGGACCTCAGACAAGAATTCTTTCGCATCCAGTCGGAGTTTGCGGACATCATCCATCGAGATGTCCTTCATACCGCGGGGCAGTTCTTCCTCAGATATCAACCGTCCAACGGTGAGATAGATGAAACGCTACAAATGCAGGGTGACAACGACCGTGATTTCATGACCATCATGACAGATGGCGGCTTCACCCATGCTCCTGTCCGATGAGTTGAGTTGAAAGTAGTGATGTGTAGTTCTGAAACATTGATTGGCTCATGTTGTAATTAAACTTTAATGAATTCGGATGTCTCTTTGGTTTGGACGGTTGTTCAACTTAGATGTAATCGATGCTATTTATTAGTAGGACCATGAATCGTGCTATTAATGTCTTGCTTTTCTCTTCCGATCCTTTTGTTGCATACTTACACATTGCTTATGTATTGTCTGTTGTTTGGCTTGTGCATAGAGATGCGGTCGTATGTCGTGTACAAGGGTAAGGTTCCCGGAGTCTACGATGACTGGGAGGAGTGTCGGAGACAGGTTCACCGTTTCAGCGGTAACAGTTACAAAGGGTACACCACTAGGGCGGAGGCCGAATCTAGATACGCCCGCTATCTAGCGGGAGAGAGGAGGGAGCGTTGGAGGAACCGGATGAAGACCAGTTTGATCGCGATGATACTCATCGTGATGACCACAGCTCTCTTCTATGTGATGCTAGTTTAGATGATCGATATCGACTTGTAATGTGAAGGCAAACTCGATACTCGCGGTCTTGAGACTTGTATTGTTTTATCTTTGTCCGGTCTTTTGAATCCGGAGACTAATATGATGAATTGTATTTGGAGACTAATCTTCTATTGTATTTGATGAATCTGATGTTGCTGTGTGCTGCTGTCTATATTCTATGCAATAATATATTTTGTAACCTGTGCAAAAATCAGAAAAGCAAAAAAAATAAAACCTAATATTCATACTAATGGCGCACCACACAAGACACTAATGGCGCACTGTGATCATCACACTAATGGCGCATTAGCTGCTGGTGCGCCATTAGAATACCAAAGCACATTTGTACACATGGCCCCTGGGAGGCATTCTAATGGCGCACTGCAGGCTATACTAATGGCGCACTACGCGGTGCGCCATTAGAACACCAGATACTAATGGCGCACCAGTAGTGCGCCATTAGAAGGCAAATTCGGTGCGCCACTAGCATGCCTTTTCCTAGTAGTGTAGGGTTTGCCCCCTCTCCCCTTCTAGGCACATGGGCCATGGTGGGAGGCGCCCTAGCCCACCTAGGGGCTGGTTCCCTCTCATACTTGGCCCATGTATGCCTCTGGGGCCATGCCCCCCCCGGTGGACCCCCGGACCCCTCCGGTGGTCCCGGTACATTACCGATAAACCCCGAAACTTTTCCGGTGACCAAAACAGGACTTCCCATATATAAATCTTTACCTCCGGACCATTCCGGAACTCCTCGTGATGTCCGGGATCTCATCCGGGACTCCGAACTACATTCGGTAACCACATACAAACTTCCTTTATAACCCTAGCGTCATCGAACCTTAAGTGTGTAGACCCTACGGGTTCGGGAACCATGCAGACATGACCGAGACGTTCTCCGGTCAATAACCAACAGCGGGATCTGGATAACCATGTTGGCTCCCACATGTTCCACGATGATCTCATCGGATGAACCACGATGTCAAGGACTCAATCGATCCCGTATACAATTCCCTTTGTCTAGTGGTATTGTACTTGCCCGAGATTCGATCGTCGGTATCCCGATACCTTGTTCAATCTCGTTACCGGCAAGTCTCTTTACTCGTTCCGTAACACATCATCCCGTGATCAACTCCTTGATCACATTGTGCACATTATGATGATGTCCTACCAAGTGGGCCCAGAGATACCTCTCCGCTTACACGGAGTGACAAATCCCAGTCTCGATTCGTGCCAACCCAACAGACACTTTCAGAGATACCTGTAATGCACCTTTATAGTCACCCAGTTACGTTGTGACCTTTGGTACACCCAAAGCATTCATACGGTATCCGGGAGTTGCACAATCTCATGGTCTAAGGAAATGATACTTGACATTAGAAAAGCTTTAGCATACGAACTACACAATCTTTGTGCTAGGCTTAGGATTGGGTCTTGTCCATCACATCATTCTCCTAATGATGTGATCCCGTTATCAATGACATTCAATGTCCATGGTCAGGAAACCGTAACCATCTATTGATCAACGAGCTAGTCAACTAGAGGCTTACTAGGGACATATTGTGGTCTATGTATTCACACGTGTATCACGATTTCCGGATAATACAATTATAGCATGAATAAAAGACTATTATCATGAACAAAGAAATATAATAATAACCAATTTATTATTGCCTCTAGGGCATATTTCCAACAGTCTCCCACTTGCACTAGAGTTAATAATCTAGTTCACATCGCCATGTGATTAACATTCACAGGTCACATCGCCATGTAACCAACATCCAAAGAGTTTACTAGAGTCAATAATCTAGTTCACATCACTATGTGATTAACACTCAATGAGTTCTGGGTTTGATCATGTTGCTTGTGAGAGAGGTTTTAGTCAACGGGTCTGAACCTTTCAGATCCGTGTGTGCTTTACAAATCTTTATGTCATCTCCTAGATGCAGCTACCACGCTCTATTTGGAGCTATTCCAAATAACTGTTCTACTTGGAGCTATTCTAAATTGTTGCTCCATTATACGTATCCGGTATCTCTACTCAGAGCTATCCGGATAGGTGTTAAGCTTGCATCGACGTAACTCTTTACGTCGAACTCCTTATCACCTCCATAACCGAGAAAATTCCTTAGTCCACTAGTTACTAAGGATAACTTTGACCGCTGTACTGTGATCCATTCTTGGATCACTCTTGTACCCTTTGCCAGACATGTGGCAAGGCACACATCAGGTGCGGTACTTAGCATAGCATACTTTAGAACCTATGTCTTAAGCATAGGGGACGACCTTCATCCTTTCTCTCTATTCTGCCGTGGTCGAGCTTTAAGTCTTAACTTCATACCTTACAACTCAGGCAAGAACTCCTTCTTTGACTGATCCATCTTGAACACCTTCAAGATCATGTCAAGGTATGTGCTCATTTGTAAGTACCATTAAGCATTTTGATCTATCCTTATAGATCTTGATGCTCAATGATCAAGTAGCTTAATCCCGGCTTTCCATTGAAAAAACACTTTCCAAATAACCCTATATGCTTTCTAGAAATTGTACATCATTTCTGATCATCAATATGTCAACAACATATACTCATCAGAAATTCTATAGTGCTCCCACTCACTTCTTTGGAAATACAAGTTTCTCATAAACTTTGTACAAACCCAAAATCTTTGATCATCATCAAAGCATACATTCCAACTCCGAGATGCTCACTCCAGTCCTTAGAAGGATTGCTGGAGCTTTGCATACTTATTAGCATTTTTCGGGATTGACAAAACCTTCTAGTTGTATCATATACAACCTTTCCTCAAGTATAACATCGAGGAAACAATGTTTTTTGACATCCTATCTGCAAGATTTCATCAATCATGCCGTAACTGCTAATCCAATTCCAACAGACTCTTAGCATCGCTACGAGTGAGAAAACCTCACCGTAATCAACTCCTTGAACTTGTCGGAAAATATCTTAACGACAAGTCGAGCTTTCTTAATGGTAATTCTTACCATCATTGTCTGTCTTCCTTTTAAAAATCCATCTGTACCCAATGGCCTTACGACCATCAAGTATTTCTTCTAAAGTCATGGATCCGTTCTCGGATTTTTATGGTTTAGAGCCATTTATCGGAATCCGGGCCCACCATCGCTTCTCCATAGCTCGTAGGTTCATTGTTGTCTAGCAACATGACCTTCAAGACAGGATTACCGTACCACTCTGAAGTAGTACGTATCCTTGTCACCCTACGAGGTATGGCAGTGATTTGATCCGAAACTTCATGATCAATATCATAAGCTTCCACTTCAATTGGTGTAGGTGCCACGGGAACAACTTCCTGTGCCCTGCTACACACTGGTTGAAGTGATGGTTCAATAACCTCATCAAGTCTCCACCATCCTCCCACTCAACTCTTTCGAGAGAAACCTTTCCTCGAGAAAGGACCCGATTCAAGAAACAATCCATATTGCCTTCAGATCTGAATTAGGAGGTATACCCAACTGTTTTGGGTGTCCTATGAAGATGTATTTTATCCGCTTTGGGTTCGAGCTTATCAATCCTGAAACTTTTTCACATAAGCGTCGCAGCCCCAAACCTTTAAGAAACGACAACTTAGGTTTCTTTAAACCATAATTCATACGGTGTCATCTCATCGGAATTACGTGGTGCCCTATTTAAAGTGAATGTGGTTGTCTCTAATGCCTAACCCATGAACGATAGTGGTAATTCGATAAGAGACATCATGGTACGCACCATATCCAATAGGGTGCAACTATGATGTTCGGACACACCATCACACTATGGTGTTCCAGGCGGTATTAATTGCGAAACAATTTCCACAATGTCTTAATTGTGTGCCAAAACTCGTAACTCAGATATTCATCTCTATGATCATATCATAGACATTTTATCCTCTTGTCACAATGATCTTCTACTTCACTCTGAAATTACTTGAACCATTCAATAATTCAGACTTGTGTTTCATCAAGTAAATATTCTCAACATCTACTCGAATCATCTGTGAAGTAAGAACATAACGATATTCACTGCATGCCTCAGCACTCATTGGACTGCACACATCAAAATGTGTTACTTCCAACAAGTTGCTATCTTGTTCCATCTTACTGAAAACGAGGCTTTTCAATCATCTTGCCCATGTGGTATGATTTGCATATCTCAAGTGATTCAAAATCAAGTGAGTCCAAACGATCCATCTGCATGGAGTTTCTTCATGCGTATACACCAATAGACATGGTTCGCATGTCTCAAACTTTTCAAAACGAGTGAGTCCAAAGATCCATCAACATGGAGCTTCTTCATGCGTTTTATACCATTATGACTTACATGGCAGTGCCACAAGTAAGTGGTACTATCATTACTATCTTATATCTTTTGGCATGAAAATGTGTATCACTACGATCGAGATTCAATAAACCATTCCTTTAGGTGCAAGACCATTGAAGGTTTCATTCAAATAAATAGAGTGACCATTATTCTCCTTAAATGAATAACCGTATTGCAATAGACATAATCCAATCATGTCTATGCTCAACCCAAGCACCAAATGACAATTATTCAGGTTTAATACTAATCTTGATGGTAGAGGGAGCGTGCGATGTTTGATCACATCAAACTTGGAAACACATCCAACACATATCGTCAGCTCACCTTTAGCTAGTCTCCGTTTATTCCGTAGCTCTTTATTTCGAGTTACTAACACTTAGCAACCGAACCGGTATCTTATACCCTGGTGCTACTAGGAGTACTAGTAAAGTACACATTAACATAATGTATATCCAATATACTTCTATCGACCTTGCCAGCCTTCTCATCTACCAAGTATCTAGGGTGGTTCCGCTTCAGTGTCCGTTCCTCTCATTACAGAAGCACTTAGTCTCGGGTTTGGGTTCAACCTCGGGTATCTTCATTGGTGCAGCAGCTGATTTGCCGTTTCATGAAGTATCCCTTTGTTCCCTTGCCCTTCTTGAAACTAGTGGTTTCACCAACCATCAACAATTGATGCTCCTACTTGACTTCTACTTTCGCGGTGTCAAACATCGCGAATACTTCAAGGATCATCATATCTATCCCTGATATGTTATAGTTCATCACGAAGCTCTAGTAGCTTGGTGGCAATGTCTTTGTAGAAACATCACTATCTCATCTGGAAGATCAAATCCCACTCGATTCAAGTGATTGTTGCACTCAGACAATCTAAGCACAAGCTCAACGATTGAGCTTTTCTCCCTTAGTTTGCAGGCTAAGAAAATCGTCGGAGGTCTTACACCTCTTGACGTGGGCACGAGCCTGAAATCCCAATTTCAGCCCTTGAAACATCTCATATGTTCCGCGATGTTTCGAAAACGTCTTTAGTGCCTCAACTCTAAACCGTTTAACTGAACTATCACGTAGTTATCAAAACGTGTATGTCCGATGTTCGCAACATCCACAAACGACGTTTGGGGTTCAGCACACTGAGCAGTGCATTAAGGACATAAGCTTTCTACTGTCCGCATAATTGCTACTATCAACTTTCAACTATATTTTCTCTAGGAACATATCTAAAATAGTAGAACTAAAGCGCGAGCTACGACATAATTTGCAAAATCCTTTTGACTATGTTCAGGATAATTAAGTTCATCTTATGAACTCCCACTCAGATAGACATCCCTCTGGTCATCTAAGTGATTACATGATCCGAGTCAACTAGGCCGTGTCCGATCATCACGTGAGACGGACTAGTCATCATCGGTGAACATCTTCATGTTGATCGTATCTACTATACGACTCATGCTCGACCTTTCGGTCTCTGTGTTCCGAGGCCATGTCTGTACATGCTAGGCTCGTCAAGTTAACCCTAAGTGTTTTCGCGTGTGTAAATCTGTCTTACACCCGTTGTATGTGAACGTAAGAATCCATCACACCCGATCATCACGTGGTGCTTAGAAGCGACGAACTGTAGCAACGGTGCACAGTTAGGGGAGAACACTTCTTGAAATTGTTGTAAGGGATCATCTTATTTACTACCGTCGTTCTAAGTTAACAAGATGCATAAACATGATAAACATCACA
This sequence comes from Triticum aestivum, assembly GCF_018294505.1. Lineage (NCBI taxonomy): Eukaryota > Viridiplantae > Streptophyta > Magnoliopsida > Poales > Poaceae > Triticum > Triticum aestivum. Next base: position 692,102,156 of record NC_057798.1, on the reverse strand, counting down.
TGCAATCAAATAGTGACATGATATGGCCAATATCATTTTGCTCCTTTTGATCTCCATCTTCGGGGCTCCATGATCATCATCGTCACCGGCATGACACCATGATCTCCATCATCGTGTCTTCATGAAGTTGTCTCACCAACTATTACTTCTACTACTATGGCTACCGGTTAGCAATAAAGTAAAGTAATTACATGGCATTGTTCAATGACACGCAGGTCATACAATAAATAAAGACAACTCCTATGGCTCCTGCGGTTGTCATACTCATCGACATGCAAGTCGTGATTCCTATTACAAGAACATGATCAATCTCATACATCACATATATTCATCACATTCTTGTTGGCCATATCACATCACAAAGCATACCCTGTAAAAACAAGTTAGACGTCCTCTAATTGTTGTTTGCATGTTTTACGTGGCTGCTATGGGTTTCTAGCAAGAACGTATCTTACCTACGCAAAACCACAACGTGATATGCCAATTGCTATTTACCCTTCATAAGGACCCTTTTCATCGAATCCGTTCCGACTAAAGTGGGAGACACTGGCACCCGCTAGCCACCTTATGCACCAAGTGCATGTGAGTCGGTGGAACCTGTCTCACGTAAGAGTACGTGTAAGGTCGGTCCGGGCCACTTCATCCCACAATACCGTCGAAACAAGATTGGACTAGTAACGGTAAGCATATTGAGCAACATCAACGCCCACAACTACTTTGTGTTCTACTCGTGCAAAGAATCTACTCAATAGACCTAGCTCATGATGCCACTATTGGGGGACGTAGCAGAAATTCAAAATTTTCCTACGTGTCACCAAGATCTATCTATGGAGAAACCAGCAACGAGGGGAAGGAGAGTGCATCTACATACCCTTGTAGATCGTTAAGCGGAAGCGTTCATGAGAACGGGGTTGAAGGAGTCGTACTCGTCGTGATCCAAATCACCGGAGGTCCTAGTGCCGAACGGACGGCACCTCCGCGTTCAACACACGTACAGCCCGGTGACGTCTCCCATGCCTTGATCCAGCAAGGAGAGAGGGAGAGGTTGAGGAACACTCCATCCAGCAGCAGGACAACGGCGTGGTGGTGGTGGAGGAGCGTGGCAATCTCGCAGGGCTTCGCCAAGCACCATGGGAGAGGAGGAGGAGGAGAGGCAGGGCTGCACCAGTAGAGGGAGAAGTTCTCATCGCATATCTTGGGCAGCCCCTAGGCCTCATATATATAGGGGAAGGGGAGGAGGGTGCGCCCCCTCTAGGGTTCCCACCCCTAGAGGGGCGGTAGCCCCAAACCCATCTATGGGTGGCGGCCACAAGGGGGGAGGAGAGGGAGGCGCAGGGAGTATGGGCCTTAGGACCCATCTGCCCTTAGGGTTTGCCCCCTCTCCCCTTCTAGGCGCATGGGCCATGGTGGGAGGCGCCCTAGCCCACCTAGGGGCTGGTGCCCTCTCATACTTGGCCCATGTATGCCTCTACGGCCCATGGCCCCCCCCCCCGGTGGACCCTCGGACCCCTCCGGTGGTCCCGGTACATTACCGATAAACCCCGAAACTTTTCCAGTGACCAAAACAGGACTTCCCATATATAAATCTTTACCTCCGGACCATTCCGGGACTCCTCGTGACGTTCGGGATCTCATCCGGGACTCCGAACAACATTCGGTAACCACATACAAACTTCCTTTATAACCCTAGCGTCATCGAACCTTAAGTGTGTAGACCCTACGGGTTCGGGAACCATGCAGACATGACCGAGACATTCTCCGGTCAATAACCAACAGCGGGATCTGGATACCCATGTTGGCTCCCACATGTTCCACAATGATCTCATCGGATGAACCACGATGTCAAGGACTCAATCGATCTCGTATACAATTCCCTTTGTCTAGCGGTATTGTACTTGCCCGAGATTCGATCGTCGGTATCCCGATACCTTGTTCAATCTCGTTACCGGCAAGTCTCTTTACTCGTTCCGTAACACATCATCCCGTGATCAACTCCTTGATCACATTGTGCACATTCTGATGATGTCCTACCGAGTGGGCCCAGAGATACCTCTCCGCTTACACGGAGTGACAAATCCCAGTCTCGATTCGTGCCAACCCAACAGACACATTCGGAGATACCTATAATGCACCTTTATAGTCACCCAGTTATGTTGTGACATTTGGTACACCCAAAGCATTCCTACGGTATCCGGGAGTTGCACAATCTCATGGTCTAAGGAAATGATACTTGACATTAGAAAAGCTTTAGCATATGAACTACACGATCTTTCTGCTAGGCTTAGGATTGGGTCTTGTCCATCACATCATTCTCCTTATGATGTGATCCCGTTATCAATGACATTCAATGCCCATGGTCAAGAAACCATAACCATCTATTGATCAACGAGCTAGGCAACTAGAGGCTTACTAGGGACATATTGTGGTCTATGTATTCACACGTGTATTATGATTTCTGGATAATACAGTTATAGCATGAATAAAAGACTATTATCATGAACAAAGAAATATAATAATAACCGATTTATTATTGCCTCTAGGGCATATTTCCAACACCTTCGTCCTCCACCCAGTCGGAGCCGCTTCCCCGACGACGTCGTCCACAGCAACACCTCGACGTCCCTCATCCACTATACCGGATGAGGATCCGTTGTTGATCTGGTTGTCCCGCCGGTTCTGTCACCCCGTCTTCCACCTCCAAGGAGTTGCCCCGACGTTCCCCTCGTCTTTCGCGCCACCTCCATTCCCACACTGATGTCTTCACCTGCACCACCGGAAGAGCATCATCATCACTGTTTCCTAGGATGAAGTTGCGGCATAATCGGTGCCACCAAAGAGGTTGTGCACTAGATGCCGCATTTTCTTCTTGATTCGAACTCAAGGTGTTGCCGGCGCTCGGTCCCGAGCCGACCGGCACGGCTCCATCCATGGCGGCGTTGCCGGCCACTTCCTCCACGGCATCGCTCCCTTGGCAGCGACGTCCACATCACTAGGAGCTCCTGCAGCTTTAGCTCTCACTCGCGCTGCTGCTCTGCTCTTGCTCTCGGTCCCCTGCCTGGTCTGCTCTTGCGATTGCTCTTGCTCGTGCTGCTGCTCTCGCTCTTGCGCTTGCTTGCGATGCTGCTCCGATTTAGCTACACTTCAGTTGACTGAATCGCCTTTTGGGTCAGTCGATTTTCAGGGGGTGGGAGGGCTCGCCGTAGTTAAGGAAGAACCAGCTGCAGTGGGGAGGGGGGCTTGCCGGAGAGGTACCCCACTATCTATCTTAGGGTTCAGGGTGGGGGCGGTGGTCACCAGCGGTGGTGGGGCGGTGGCGTGGGGATCGCCGGACAAAAAGCTCGGCACGGGGGGCCCTAGAGGGATGGCTGGGGTGGCGGCGGACTGGCGGTGGGGAGTGTTTCGGGGTGGGCGGGGCGGCGCACCGCCGGCCACAGCCGGCGGGGGGAGGCTATTTGGCCGGTGGGGGCTAGCGGCTCAGGGGGGTGGAGGTTGAAGATGAACTGCATGCCCTTGATTTCGTATCGAACGGCTGCAAAATCGACTGACCAGAGATGAAAAAGTCAATCGACTGACATGTAGCCTCACCTCTAGTGCGTTCAGTTTTGATAGTAAAATTTAGTTTCGACAGCAAAATTCAGTTTTGACAGTTAAGTTCAGTTTCAACAGTTAAGTTCAGAGATGAGCGGCTGATGTATTTTACATCTAGCACTTTGTGGATATGTATTTTACATCATCTATTGGAGATGCTATTAGAATTCCACTTAGGTTAACGTTGTCTCTCCTGTCCTGCTTCAGCCTCGTCGTCGTACAACTCACCGGAGTTGCTCCAACGAACAAACCCATCATCACAGCACAGCAGTACCTCGTGCTCCATCTCCAGACGCTTAAGGTCTTCTTCCCCTCCTCTGACAGCCAAGTCACCGGAGCATCCTCACCGGCCAACCCAATCACGCTGAGATCGACATGGCTTAGCCAAAGAGGTTGTACACTTGTTGCATCTCTTTTTTACTCTACTTGTTATATATATTGTCCACTGAGAACACGGGGTAACGGGAAATACAATTATTTTATCCTACTATATGACAAGCAGTGAGGTACCAGGCAACTTAGCCATCCGTGATGGACTCTCTTGAAAGCCATCATTATTTTTCTCTGCGCATTTGAGTTGTGCATTTGTCGATGGCCCTGGGAGTTGAGCTAGTAGGGCAGTGGCCTGGGTCCAAAGTAATAGAAGTAGCACAAAAAAAATTTTAGTGTAGGCTTTTCCTTGCTCAAGCCTGCCTACTAGAATCGCCAGTTCTTGAAAGGAAAAGTGAATGAAAAACATAGGAATTGGAAATTTTCCTATGGTACTACTATTCATGAATTTGGTTCAAAGGAATGGAGCAAAGGAAAACTGTAGGATTTGTTCCTTTAGTGTCTCCTTGAAAGAAAAACCATAGGAATTTTAATTTTCACTTGTCCTCCTTTTCAAATTCCTTTTCATGAAGCAAAAGACTAAGAGATATTAGCATAATAGCATTATAACCGTACATTTTCTTCTGGTTTGACTTAATGTCACCATGCTTCTTTGCATCCTATGATCTTCCAATTCTTGTGAATCAAACACCCAGATTGGCAGAAATCCTGTGTTTTTAAATTCCCAGTTTTGCACCTGCATTCCTATCCTATTCCTGTCTATTTCCTATTCCTGGATTGTTGGAATTCTCCAATTCAAACGATCCCTTACAGAATTACTTCTCTTACAGATAGTTGTCAAAGAAATCCTTGCATGGTTTGTCCCGCTCCTGCTACATCGTCGTCCACCCCAGCTCAGCTACTCCAATGACAGAAGGGTCCATCAAAGCAGGGATCCAGCCTCCAGACTGTCTTTCGCCGCCTTAGATCTTCTTCCCCGTCGTCGGCAGCTGTGAAAACTACATTACCATCATCAACCGAGCAGATGACCTCAAGAACTACACGGGTCTGCAAGAGAGGTCGCACTCCTTCGTGTTTGCTTACGTTATGCATCGCTTAATATTACATGCTACTTTATCGTCCTATTCACCGATTAGACTTTGAGTCAGCTCCAAACTAATGGTCAAACTTGGGTTTTTAAATGGTTGTGTGGTACATATCGGGGACGCAATCAATAATATATATCTACTATCTGGTTAATCTCTGGTGTCTACTATGAGTTTCATGTTGGGTGGAAAACAAATAGTAAAGAAACCATTATCTGTATTTTTTAACTAAAGTCATTATTTGCCTGCTATTATTGGTTTTTGGTCTATCAACAGGTTGCTACCATCACTCTGGATTTCTACATGCACTCCTTACATAATCTCACTATGTTTTATTCCTATGCATGACAGTTATTGTAAACAATGGAACTGAACATGTAGAGCAAAAGAAACGAGCCTTGCATTGCAATAAAATTTCATGCAGACGTCTTTCCATGGTAGGCGCAAAGGCAGCCCCCTCTCCACCCATTTTGAATTGTAATCGAGAGCAAGATATCTGTTCTGAGGGGGGTCCAGAAGGAGAAGACCACTCCTATTTACCCCCTGAGGTCTTCGGTCTAACTTGGCATGTTGATGTTGGTTATATCATGCATATGGTGCCTTGCATTGCTTACTTTATACATCAAATATGTCATCTACTTAGTTTAGACATCCTTTGTGCAAATGCCATCTGTTTAGTTTATTCATGGTTTATGTGAATTATGCAATGCCATCTTGTTTAGCCAGGCATCGTACATGTGAATTTATCAATGCCATCCTGCTTAGCCAGTCATCTTATATGTAAATTATATCAGGCCATCATTTTTTTATCGTTACATATTACATTTGTCAACAATGTTAATACATTCAACTGCTCTTCGTGTGCATCAGCCATTTGACACGGTGATGGAAAATTCTAGAGTGAAAACAAGGTCTTCAGAGCAGACTATGCTATCTGACGAAGCGCATATCTCGCTGGTTACGGATAGCTCCTTAGAGGAGGATTCAGAGACAGATGACCAGTCCTATCCGCCCCCTCAAAGTGTATGCTCTAACTTGACAGGGTTATGTTGCTCATATCGTGCTTATGGTGTCTTGCATTGCTATGTCTTGATTAGTTTCGACATGCTTTGTGTGAATGCCACATGTTCAGTGTCTAATTACCATATATGTGAATTATGCATTGCCATCTTGTTGCAAGACATTATATATGTGAATTATGCAATGCTATCTTGTTGCAAAGGCATTATATATGTGAATTATATCATGCTATCATTGTTTTGTATTACGTGTTCCATTTGTCGACAACATTTGTATATTCAACTACTCTTCCTGTGCATCAGCCATTTGAAGCGGTGATGGAAGTATCTGGAGTGAAAACAAGGTATTCAGAGCAGACAATGCTACCTGCTAAAGCAGACATCTTGCTGGTTATAGAGAGCTCCTCAGTGGAGGATTTAGAGATTGATGACCAGTCCTATTTCCCCCCTGCGGTCTATGCTCAAACTTGGCAGCGTTATATTACCCATGTCATGCTTGTTGCCTTGCATTGCTTAGTTTTTACATCATGTATGGATTGCCATCTGCTTACTTTCTTACTATATAAATCATATATTTGAATTATATCATGCCATCATGTTTACATAGTACATACACAACATCTATCTGAATTATGGCATGGCAGCCCATTTAATAAAGACATCATATAGTTATATCATCTCATCCTGTTTAGTGTTTACAGTCATCATGTTTTGAATTATGGCATCCTATTCGTGAATGTATGTGAATTATGGCATGCCAACCTATTTAATAAACACATTATATAGTTATATCATGTCATCATGTTTACATAGTGATCATATTTTTGAACTATGTCTTTCCATCTTTTTTAGTTAGCCATCATAATGTGAAATTGTGTCATGCTATCCTATTTAGTTAGCCATCATATATGTGAAATTGTGTCATGCTATCCTGTTTGGTTAGACAACATAAATGTGAATTATTTCATGCCCTCTTTTATTCCCCACTATCCATTGCACCTGTCTATCATACAATGTCTGTACTTTCAATTACTTTTCTTGTTTATCAGCCATTTGAATTGGACAGTGTGATGGCAGTATCTAAGGGAGTAACAGCATGTTCTTCAGAAAAGATAGTGCTACTAGTTGATGCAGATAGAACCACAGTTGTACTTGCCAAGAACCAGCTCCACCACACATAACCCAGACTATTGCAGATTCTACCCCTACCCAGTTGGACAGAGAACCAGCTACACCCCTTCTAGCCCCAAACCCGGCAGATAGTAACCCAGTTCCAGTTGACACAGCACCGTCTCCACCACAGAGCACCCAAACACGAGCAGTTAGTAAGGGAACTGCAGTGCCCAAAGCACGAGGACGGAATTTAAAGGATGGAACTGAAACTCCAATGGTGCAATAGGTATGTTTTAAACCTATTTCTTTAACTGGTTTGCTATTGTAACCTACTCTATGTTGATTTCAGTTTCAATTGAATAAACAGTTATGTTCTCATCTCATGCACAATACAAGTGTTGTTATTGCTCTATAGTTTCCCACACTTATATTCTGTCTATTCTTCTTTGTCTTAAACAAATATTATTTGAACTATGTCTCTATCTTGATTCGGCAACAAAAACTAGAATGATATAGACCATAAAGTGACCATGGTACATAGATATATATTTGTTTCATGCTGTTATCCTGTCCACTTCACTACTTAACTCGTTTACCAAAATGAGTTTCATATACAACATGGTAAACCTGTGATGTGTCTGCTTGTTTCTCTTTTAGAATACGGACAAAATATTAGAGAACAATACCCCGTTATGCAATGGTAAAGGAAGTAATGCAGGTAAGGTTCAAGATAGTGAGACATCCCTGTTGGTCTCCAAGAAAGCTGATAAAACTATCTTGACGACAGTGAGAGAAACCAAAAGCTATCTTGACGAGAGTGAGAGAACCCAAAAGTCCTTTCTTGATGTAGTGTTTGAGTTACTGGCCACTACTGCTAGCACAAGCTCTTCGAACTCGCTGCCTGAATCAGTTCGTCTTCTTGCGTCTCAACTTGAAGTTGAAAGACATCGATCAGATGTGCTGCGACAGGAAGCTGAAGGACTGAGGAAGTCCCTACAGAATTCAGATGCATACTTTCTGGTGCAACAGCAAGCGCTGGAGGATTTAAGCGCCAAACAAGAGAAAGTTAATAAGCTTGCTAAGCATATTGCCAGCATTATGGGTACCCAAGATATTGTTTCCTGAGATCTTTTGAAGTGGTTTCAGATCTGGACTTGTTTTGCTGCGGCGTTTATTTGCCCTGGTTGCTAACTTTGACAACAAGTGTATACGATATGCTGCTTTGTTCCCTATATTTGCACTACTGGCGAACTTTGATGCCCAGTGGATGTAATATGTGTAATAGCCATGATAGCCTAGCATAAGTTTCTTGCTTATTTATTTCCTTGTTGTCTTGTCTATTTGTTTTCTTGTAGTCAGTGCAGTTGTTTTTCCGCGGTTTGCTAGTGGCCGCAATAACCTATTTTTTAAAACTAGGCCACAATAAGCATTGGCTACATATTTACTGTAGTGACATTGGGCCTCCTACCGGCCGTAGAAACAATGGGCCTTCTACGGGCCGTAGAAACAATGGGCCTTCTACAGGCCGTAGACACAATGGGCCTTCTATGGGTCGTATCATCAATGGGCCTTATATGGGTCGTATGATCGATTGGCAAATCAAGGGTCAATAACAGACCGCATTATGGTCGTAAACGGGCTAGAGTTGGAATCGTCCATTCATGGGCCGCCCATAACGGGCCGTCGTTAATAGGTCATACTTGATGACCCTATGAAAATGGCCCAACGTATTAACGGGCCACAAATGGGCTGACTGTAACAACGGGCTGAATTTGGCCCACAAGCATAAAATGACAGTAATGAGCCGTAAGTAACCGAATGCTAGAAATGAGCCCAAGAATAAATGGGACCTGAGAAGGCTGAAAGATAACATGGGTTGGAAATAGCCCTCTGGAATAATGGGTCGTTAATGGGTATAAAGTGATACACTGTTCATTACGGGCCAGTTTCAACACAGGCTGTTAATGGGGCAAGAGTTACAAAGGGCCTCATACATCGGCCGGAAGTTAAAATAGGCTGGAATCATATTGGACGGCCCATATGATGCTACTAGGCCTAATTCGGATAGGTCGTAAGGGGCCCTGGGTTAGCGGGCTGTAAATGGGCTATATGCGAACATGTCGTTAACAGGGTTTTAGTGGGCCAGCCCGCCACCTTTTGACCAAGTCGAACAGGCCGGCCTTTTCACAAGAGTGGGCCTCTATTCGGCGGTGCCACATGTTGGCGTATCATAGGCGCCTTCGGTCCAATGAGTGGATGACATCTGTCCCGATGGTGAGCCGACACTTGTTTGCTCTAGCCAACGATGATTTTACACAAGGAAAATCCCCATTGGTTGGGGCTATTAATAGGTTATCAGATCCAAAACCGGACCCGATAGCTTAACGGCGTTCCGTTACGGTGGATGCCACATGTCGGTCACCCTTGACGAAAACACTTCTATGACGTGCGATTTATCGTCATGGAAGTGGACACTTCCATGATGATAATTTTGGTAATGTCATGGAACACTTCTACGACAGCACAAGTATGACTATCTTGATTCTGTCATAAAATCGTCATGGATGTACATGCATGACAGAAAACATGACCTACTGTGACAAACATGTATCATCACGGAAGTGTACTTTTTTTGTAGTGAACGAAACTCAAAATACGAACGAAATAAGATCGTTTACTAGTCTGGACTAAATACAAATTTTACAGTACCAAAATCATGTTCAAGTTGGTTAAGTGGAAAGAATAGAACTATATGAAGATTTTGGCGTGGGTTTCATCTAATTTGGATAAAGGACTAAAAAGTTATGCTAATTTAAAGATCAAGGGCTAATTCGCGATAAAACTATTCATGGATAAGTCCCTAGCCGAAAATATAATAAAAAAAACACTAACGAACGAATGTTTGCTATCAGGGACAAACGGATGAAAGCATTCACTAATAGTGACGTTCGAGTGAACATTCGCTAATTAGCGAACTCCAAAAACAAAACCGATCTGAACCGATCTAATAAAAAAAAAACGGGCGGCTGTTCGGCGATTTTGCCAGTCCTACAAAAAACCGGCGGCGGCGGCGGCGGCGCAGGGCGAGGCAACGGCGACGGCAGGCGGCGGCACCAGCGCAGCAGGTGGTGGCGCGTCAGCGGCGGCGGCTGTGAGCTTGGGCGGCGGCTGCGGGTTTGGCGGGGTGGGGTGGCGGTGGTGGTGGGTACTTATAGGAGGGGGGTGGCGCGTGCCTTGGGCGAGGGGGTGGCCCGACGGGAGTCTGAGCCAGACTCCCTCAGCGTCCGTGCCGCGGCGGGGCTCCTCCAGCTCGGGAGGAAGGCGGCGGGGCGACATAGGCTGCGGCCCCGCTCGGCTAGGCCTTTGGCCCAGTCGGGCGGCGAAACTTTTTTTTAAATAATTTTTCCCGAAGGAATATTCCTAATAAAATATAAAAAAATTCTAAAAATGCCAAAAACAATTTTCACCGTCTAAGTAAAATATTTAGAACAAAGTGAACATTTTTCTGGCCTAAGAATGCAATTTTCAAAATGCATATTTTTCTAATTAAAATAAAATAGCAAATAAAATACCAAATAAATCATAATTTGATTTGAAAATTCTTTCTCCAATATTTCTCTTAATTTTAAGAAGTCATATTATCTTCTCTCATTTATTCTTAATATTGGAAATAATTGGAGAGAAAAATAATAAAATCAAATTGGTCATTTCTTCAAATTTGAAATAAATTCAAATATTTTTTTGTGAAACCTCCAACTCTCTCCTTGGGTCCTTGAGTTGCTTAAGATTTCTAGGATCTGAACCAAAATGCAAGAATAAACATGATATGCATAAGATGATTTATGTATATAATCCAAATTGAAAATTGGGATGTTACAAACCTACCCCCTTAAGATGAATCTCGCCCTCGAGATTCGGGTTGGTCAGCAAAAAGGTTTGGGTGGTCTCTATGGAGATCTTCTTCTCGCTCCCAAGTGGCTTCCTCCTCGGTATGGTGGCTCCACTGAACTTTGCAAAAGTCGATAAGCTTACTGCAAGTAACTCTGCTGGAAAACTCAAGAATCTTGACAGGCTTCTCTTCGTAGGTCAAATCACTATCTAACTGAATTGCTTCTAGTGGAACTAGATCTTTCAGAGGAATATCGGCCATCTCTGTGTGGCACTTCTTCAACTGGGAAACGTGAAACACATCATGAACTCCTGACAATCCTCCTCGCACATTCCATCTTGTATGCAACTTCTCCCATCCGTTCCAAAACTCTGTATGCTCCCACAAAACATGGTGCTAACTTTCCCTTGACTCCAAAACGCTTAACTCCTCGAAGCGGGAACACACGAAGATATGCTTTGTCTCCGACTTCGTAAACTATCTCCTTGCGTTTAGTATCCGCATAACTGTTCTGCCTAGATTTGGGTACCTTGAGTCTGTCACGAATCAACTTAACCTTCTCTTCGGAGGCTTTGATTAAATCTGGTCCAAATAACTGTCGATCTCCAACTTCATCCCACGATAATGGTGTCCTGCACCTCCTTTCGTACAAGGCTTCAAAAGGGTCCATCTTCAAACTAGCTTGATAACTGTTGTTATAAGAAAACTCTGCATACGAAAAATTGTCATCCCAACTAGATCCATAATCTAACACACAAGCTCTCAACATGTCCTCTAGAATCTGATTGACTCTCTCGGTCTGTCCATCTGTCTGTGGATGAAAGGCTATACTGAACTCTAGCCTAGTACCCACAGTTTCATGCAACTGATTCCAAAACTTTGAAGTGAAATGGGTTCCTCTATCTAATACAATAGTACTCGGAACTCCAGGCGGACATACGATCCTGGTCATGTATATCTTTGCCAACTTAGCACTCGTATAAGTGGTCTTCACTGGGATGAAATGAGCTACTTTCATCAAATGGTCGACTACAACCCAGATAGAGTCATAGCCTGAACGAGTCCTTGGTAATCCAGTGATAAAATCCATCCAAGTTTATCCCACTTCCATTCGGGTATCGGCAATAGTTGTAGCAATCCTGCTGGCTTCTGATGCTCTGCCTTGACTCTCTGACATACATCACATACTGCTACATACTCGGCTATATCCTTCTTCATTCCTGTCCATTAGAAACTTTCCTTCAAATCGAGGTACATCTTAGTGTTTCCTAGGTGAATTGAATACGACGAATCATGAGCCTCCAGCAGAATCAACTTCCTGATCTCGGGGTCATTAGGCACATATATGCGATCATCAAACCATAAAGTGTCATGCTCATCCTCACGAAATCCTTTAGCCTTTCCTTTACTCATCCTTTCCTATATCTCGGCAATCCCCTTGTCAGTCTTCTAGGCTTCTCTGATCTTTCCCAAAAGAGTGGACTGAATTTCCAATGCTGCAACATAACCTCTCAGAACTATCTCCAAGCATAACTCTCGAAGATCATCTTCTAACTCCTTTGGTAATCCCTCGGTTATGAGCGTGTTAACATAACTCTTGAGACTCAATGCATCTGCTACGACGTTGGCCCTTCCGGGATGATTGTGTAATTTCATATCATAATCCTTGACGAGCTCAAACCATCTCCTTTGCCTGAGTTTCAACTCCTTCTGCGTGAAGATGTATTTCAAACTCTTATGATCTGTGTATACCTCACAATGGTTTCCGATGAGAAAATGCCTTCATGTCCTCAGCGCATGCACTACGGCTGCTAACTCCAAATCATGCGTAGCATAATTCAACTCATGAGGTTTAAGCTGTCGCGAGGCATATGATACAACTCTTCCTTCTTGCATAAGTATAGCTCCAAGTCCTCGACGTGAAGCGTCACAATATACTTGTTAATCCTTGCGTTGGTCTGGCAGGATCAGCACTGGGGCTGTAACCAAACGTTTCTTCAACTCCTGAAAACTGGCTTCACACTCCTCAGCCCATTTAAACTTGGTGTCCTTCTTCAATAACTCCTTCATGGGCTTTGCAATCCTTGAGAAATTCTCAATGAACCTCCGATGATAACCTGCGAGTCCAAGAATACTTCTAATCTCTCCAACTGATGTGGGAGCCACCCATTTAGTCACAGAAGCAACCTTGGTAGGGTCTACTTCTATTCCTTCTCCGGATATAACATGTCCGAAATCCAACTTCCTTTAGCCAAAACTCGCATTTGCTAAACTTGGCATACAACTGATGTTCTCTGAGCTTCTCAAGAACCAAACGCAAATGCTCCTTATGCTCCTCTTCATTCTTCGAGTAGACCAATATATCATCAATGAACAGCACGACAAACTTATCCAAAACCTCCATAAACACTTTGTTCATCATGTTCATGAAATAGGCAGGCACGTTAGGCAGACCAAATGACATAATGGTATACTCATATAACACGTACCTTGGGGTAAAAATTGTCTTTGCTATATCCTGCTCCCGAATCTTCAATTGGTGATAAACTGATCAAAGATCAATCTTAGAGAAAACTTTAGCTCCATGCAACTGGTCAAACAAATCATTTATCATCGGCAGACGGTTTTTGTTCTTGATCGTCACTTCTTTCAATGAACAATAATCAACAACCATCCTTAAAGATTCATCTTTCTTCTCCACTAGAAGCACTGGGGCTCCCCAAGGTGATGAACTTGGTCGAATGTAACCTTTATCCAGTAATTCATTTATCTGTTTCTTAATTTCCTCCAGATCTTGTGCGGGCATCTGATACAGTCTCTTTGATATTGTCCCAGTGCCTGGCAATAGCTCAATCAAAAACTCAATGTCTCGATCCGGTGGCATGCATGGTAACTCTTCTCAAAATACGTCGGGGTAATCCTTCACCACTGGTACTTCCCCCTGTAGAACTCCTGATAAGGAATTCACTTGAGTCCTCTTCGGCACATGCCGGGATACATACTTGATCCTCTTTCCTTCTGGGGTGGTGAGAAGTATCGAGTTACTAGCACAATCAATGTGTCCTCCATACTTTGATAACAAATCCATGCCTAGGATTATATCCAATCCTTGTGACTCCAAAATTATTAGATTAGAGGGAAACACATGGCTACCAATGGTTAAGGGTAACCGATCATGCCATTGGCTGGCCATATACTCTGCTCCTGGCGAGCTTACTAACATGGGTGACCTAGGGGCTAGGGTTGGTAACTTAAACTTGTCCACAAATCCCCTTGATATGTATGAATGTGATGCACCAGCATCGAAAAGAACAAGTGTGGTAAAAGCATTAATGAAAAACTTATCGATAACTGCATCGGGTTGATCCTCAATCTCCTCCACGCTGAAGTGGTTCACCTGACCTTTGGTGAAGGGGTTGGGCTTCTTGGCAGAACCTGCATTGCCATTTCCATTCTTCGCTTCAAGACATTCAGTGGCATAATGTCCGGTATTCTGGCACTTGAAACAGGTAATGTGGCCCAGATCCCTCTTGGCTGGTGTTGAAGGATTGGAACGGTTCTGGCTGCTGCTTCCTCCATTCCCATTGTCATTCTTGGGGCTACTATGGTTGTGCGAACTTGCTCCATTGTGCATGTGTCCTCCATGGTTATGGCCTCCATGGTTGTGGGTATGTCCTCCTGAGTACGGGGAATAGCAGGGCTTCTGCTGAGCTCCTGAAGTGTACCTCCCCTGTCCATACTTCCTCTTGTGAAATCAATCTTTTGCTGCTTTCCTTCCATCATAAGAGCCCTACCTACCAACTCCTAGTAGTTGTTGAATGTTGCCACCAACAACTGCATGCTCAGCTCAACATTCAGTCCTTCAGAAACTTCTCCTGCTTAGCAGCATATGTAGCTACGTCATCAGGGGCATAACATGCTAACTTGCTAAACTCATCCACATACTGGCCCACTATACGTCCTCCTTGGTGCAAGTTGCGAAACTCGTGTTTCTTCATGCTCATAGCTTTTGCTGAAACATGGGCAGTGCGGAAAGCTTGCTGAAACTGATCCCATGTAACAGTGTCAATGGGGTAAGTGGCTGTGAAGTTCTCCCACAATGATGTTGCGGGTCCATCAAGTTGATGTGCGGCAAAACGCACTCTATCTGCATCTATGCATCCTATAGTGGTCAGCTCTCTTCCAATCTTGCGGAGCTAATCATCTACAACAATCGGCTCGGTGCTACTAGAGAACACCGGCGGATCCAACCTTAGAAAGCGGGCTAAGTGATCAACAGGGGTTGGTGGTGGTGGGTTGTTGTTATTATTGTTGTTGCCTTGGTTCTGGTTCTGAACTAATATCTACATCAAGGCATTTTGCTGCTGGATCAACTGAGTGAGCTCTAGTGGGAAGGCAAATCCATTGTCACGTCTTGGAGGCATCTGATGTGTTAGAAGGGGTGAGAAAACAGAATAGAATGAGGTCTAAGAGAGATTCGCTACCCATAATGCTCATGTGGCAAACACAATCAATTTCACTTCAATCAATAGCACACAAGATCACACAAAGCGGTGTAACCTATGATTACAAAATCGATCATTGCTAACTACTTGGAGGGAATACTACTAATTACAATGGTGGTCGTCTAGAAATTTTCGTCAGATGAAGACTCCATGATATCTGCTCCAGCATCGTCTTCATAATCATCATCACTATCAGGGTCGGAGTCGGTGTCGTCGATGATGATGTAGTCTTCTGGGTGGTTTTCCTCCTTTGGCGCAGGGTCTCCACTACAAGAAATATGTCAACTAGTGACCTTCTGTCAGTGACCCTGGAAGAATTGGTCATAGATCTATGACCATTTCAGACCAATTGGTCAAAAGCTGTTCGGGGGGCTCCAAACCCTAAACTATAATGACCATTTTGGTCAGAAAGGTCGTAATTTCCTTACACGAAATGGTCATAAAGCAGATAACACTGGCCCGCTGCCTTATTTCTAGCTGATCACGACCAATATAGATGGTCATAACCTTGTAAATTGTGGTGGGTTGCTATGACTAGGCGCCACCTCATCAGTTTTGCCCATGTGTCATGTCCATGTGGCATTTTGTGCCCCAGGTTGTGAAGCAACCTATATTTCTATCATTCCCAAAATTCCCAAAAAAAATCTCATAAATTCTTTGGGTCATATATTCGTCAGATATTTAAAAAAAACCTTCCTTGCCTAGTTCAAAAATAATTCAACAATATTAATTCTCCTATTCTGTTCGAAACAACACTTTGTGAAGGAAGTACCACTTTAGCATGTCCAAATAGTATCCATTTTCTATAGTGCTTTCCTATGCCCAAATAACCATCCTCCACCAAATGCCAGCTCAATCCATTCATTGTTTTGAGCCCAACTATAACATTCGTATTTATGTCCAGTGTGGTACTTTGCAAAGCAAATACCACCTAGGCTCCTCCTTTTGAGGTGAAAATTTGTCAAGACGGTCTTCTTAGTAACTGATCATCCTCAGCCAAAACTCACGCCCATTAGCCATGTACATTTCCGTACTGCTAATCAAACACTTGGCTGCTAATTCATGTTTCAGCATCGATAGGTCTCTTCGTGAGAAACTTATGTTGTAATTTTCTTCCTAGCACCTACCTGGGGAGTGCCCAACCCACTAGACATGTCTAGGCTGCCCAAAACACATGGCAACGCCACGGTCACGCGGTGACCACGCGGCGGGTATGGGAGTTTACGCGCTCTAGAGTTGGGGCCCTCCGCCACCGCCAAAACCTCGACGTATCGCCACCAAACCATGTATTTATGGTTAAATAGGTACTTATGTAACTATAAATGATTTTTGGAAAAAATAAATAACAAACTATGAGGCAGTCACAGTTGAAATTTAACCCGCTTCCTACTGAATCGGCGGAAATTTGTCTTTTTCACGAGAGGTGGATCAAAACTTTTTACACCCAACCATTTTGTCAATTGTGCATTAAATATGTCGTAGTATTTTAGAAAATTGATTTGGTCCAATTTTGCAACAATTATTTGGGAGGTCCTTCACAAAAAACCTCCTTTTGGGCACTCGAAAAATCGAAAATGGTTTTTTTGTCCAAAGAAAATGAGAACTTCCTTAGGCAACATTGTTTGCCATTCCAATATGCACCCTTGTGCACAATATGAGATCATTAGAACAAACTATGCCATGAATGTGGCCATAAGGCTGATCATTTGGCTTCAAAGCGATTGATCTCCAAACGTGATAACTCGTTCTGACAACACTTTTTAAAAATAATTGTCGTACTACAAGTTTGTCATTTTTCCTGGGAACTTGGCTACATATAATGACACAATGCAAAGGTTTCCCAATTTTTTGATTTCTTTTAAATTTTTTATGCCCGTTTCAAAATGCGGTCAAAACAGTGGGAATGACCGTTCCTAGCTAGTGGTTAAATCTTGTAATTTTTTTAATGTTTCTCTGATTAAATAGATACTTATGTACCTATAAATGATTTTTGGAAAAAATAAATAGCAAACTATGAGGCAGCCGCAGTTCAAATTTGACCCGCTTCCAACTGAATCGGCGGAAATTTGTCTTTTTCATGAGAGGTGGATCAAAACTTTTTACACCCAACCATCTGGTCAATTGTGCATATGTCCTAGTATTTTATAAAATTGATTTGGTACAATTTTGCAACAATTATTTGGGAGGTCCTTCACAAAAAAACCTCTTTTTGGGTACTCAAAAAATGGAAAATGAATTTTCCGTGCAAAGAAAATGAAAACTCCCTTAGGCAACATTGTTTGGAATTCCAAGATGCACCCTTGTGCACAATATGAAATCATTTGAACAAACTATGCCATGAATGTGGCCATAAGATTGATCATTTGGCTTGAAAGCCATGAATCTTCACGCATGATAGCTCGTTTCTGAGAACACTTTTTTGAAATAATTACCGTATTAAAAGTTTGATATTTTTCCTGGGAACTTGGCCACATATAATGACACAATGCAAAGGTTTCTCAATTTTTTGATTTTTTTTGAATTTTTTTTGCCCGTTTCAAAATGCGGTCAAAACGGCGGGAATGACCGTTCCTAGCTAGTGGTTGAATCTTGGAAAAAACTTTTGATGTTTCTCTGATTAAATAGATAATTATGTACCTAGAAATGATTTTTGGAAAAAACAAAGAGCAAACTATGAGGCAGCCACAGTACAAATTTGACCCGCTTCTTGCTGAATCGGCACAAATTTGTCTTTTTCACGAGAGGTGGATCAAAACTTTTGACTCCCAACAATTTGGTAAATTGTGCGTTAAATATGTCCTAGTATTTTATAAAAATGATTTGGTTCAATTTTGCAACAATTATTTGGTAGGTACTTCAAAAAAAACTCATTTCGGGCACTCGGAAAATGGAAATGGTTTTTTCGTCCAAAGAAAATGAAAAATCCCTTAGGAAACATTGTTTTCCATTCCAATATGCACCCTTGTGCACAATATGAGATCATTTAAACAAACTATGCCTTGAATGTGGTGATAAGATTGATCATTTGATTTGAAAGCCATGAATCTTCACACACGTTAGCTCATTTCTGAGAACACTTTTTAAAAAGAATTGCCGTATCACAAGTTTATTACTTTTCCTTGTAACTTTGTCACATATAATGACACAATGCGAAGTTTTTCCAATTTTTGATTTTTTTTGAATTTTTTATGCTTGTTTCAAAATGCAGTCAAAACGGCGGGCATGACCGTTCCTAGCTAGTGGTTGAATCTTGAATTTTTTTTGGTGTTTCTTTGATTAAATAGATACTTATGTACCTAGAAATGATTTTTGGAAAAAATAAAGAGAAAACTATGAGGCAGTTGCAGTTCAAATTTTAGCCGCTTCCTATTGAATCGGTGGAAATTTGTCTTTTTTACTGGAGGTGGACCAAATCTTTTAACACCCAACCATTTGGTCGATTGTGCGTAAAATATATTCTAATATTTTAGAAAAATGATTTGGTACCATTTTGCAACAAATATATGGTAGGTTCTTCACAAAAAACCGATAATTGGCACTCTAAAAATTGAAAAATGATTTTTTGTGCAAACAAAATAAAAACCCCTCAAATCAACATTTTTTGACTTGTTGTTTGAGGTCCATAATTTCTTTACGGAGGTTGCCCGTCACGGCCAAAGCTCCTTTTACCCAAGGATGCTGCATAGCTTCTGGAGAACAAGTGAAACTATTTTTCATATTTTCATAAGAAAGAAATCTGAAGTTGGAAGGGGTGACCGAAGTAGGGATAGCCAGGCTAGGTAGTTCCCCCATAGAGATTCTGCTTGGAGACGAGAGGTAACTTCTTGATCCTCCTCCATGGCATCTATCCTTTTCAAATCAGCCTCCATCTCATCCTCCGTTGATGGTTCAAAGTAATAGGCATCGCTATTTGCTCCTGAACCCGGTGTTGGGTGAGACACCCGACTCTCCCCGACTAACTCCTGAGAAGACATCTTGCTTTATTTTGCAACATGAACTGCTCGAAACGAAAACAGAGGATATTTGCGTGGTACGGTGGTCAAAATCTTCGGGAGTATATATAATGAATTTTTACCGACCAAAATACATAATGTGCAAGAAGACGTAGTCCGGGAGGCACACGAGATTCCCACGAGACAGGGGGCGCACCCTCCACTCTCGTGGGGCCTCGTGCCCCTTTCGGACTACTTCTTTCTTCCTAAAATTCTTAAATATTCCAAAACTGATAAAAAATGCCATTGGAGTTGTTTTG
This sequence comes from Triticum aestivum, assembly GCF_018294505.1. Classification (NCBI taxonomy): domain Eukaryota; kingdom Viridiplantae; phylum Streptophyta; class Magnoliopsida; order Poales; family Poaceae; genus Triticum; species Triticum aestivum. The sequence continues at coordinate 692,082,375 of NC_057798.1, read as the reverse complement.
GAGTCGGTTTACTTACCGTACCACATACCTATTACTTTTCGGAGTCTGGAACGTTCTGGAAAGTGTCCCTTATGTATTCCTCAGGGGTTACGGTTTCAATGATATTAGTTTCAACATTGACAGGATTACCTGAAATATAATGTTTAATTCTTTGACTGTTTACCACCCTCGGACTCGTGCCTTCGAAGTTGTTGATTTTTATGGCACCAGAACGATAGACCTCCTCGATAACATAAGGACCTTCCCATTTTGCGAGAAGTTTTCCTGCAAAAAATCTTAAACGAGAGTTGAATAATAATACATAGTGTCCTACGTTAAACTCAAGCTTTTGTATCCTCTTATCATGCCAGCGTTTGACTTTTTCTTTGAATAGCTTGGCATTCTCATACGCTTGGGTTCTCCATTCATCAAGTGAGCTAATATCAAACAACCTCTTCTCACCGGCAAGTTTGAAGTCATAATTGAGCTCTTTAATAGCCCAATATGCCTTATGTTCAAGTTCAAGAGGTAGATGACACGCTTTTCCATAAACCATCTTATAAGGAGACATACCCGCAAGATTTTTGTATGCAGTTCTATAGGCCCATAACGCATCATCAAGTTTTTTGGACCAATTCTTTCTAGATCTATTCACAGTCTTTTGCAAAATTAATTTGAGCTCTCTATTGCTCAACTCTACTTGACCACTATACTGCGGATGATAGGGAGATGCTATTCTATGATTGACATCATACTTATCAAGCATCTTACGGAAAGCACCATGAATAAAATGTGAACCACCATCAGACATAAGGTATCTAGGGGCTCCAAATCTCAGAAAAATAACTTCCTTAAGCATTTTAATAGAAGTGTTATGATCAGCACTACTAGTTGGAATAGCTTCTACCCACTTAGTAATGTAATCAACAAGAACTAAAATATGTGTATAACCATTAGAGGAAGGAAAAGGTCCCATATAATCAAAGCCCCAAACATCAAACGGTTCAATAACAAGAGAATAATTCATAGGCATTTCTTGACGTCTACTAATGTTACCTATTCTTTGACATTCATCACAAGATAAGACAAACTTACGAGCATCTTTGAAGAGAGTAGGCCAATAAAAACTAGATTGTAGTACCTTGTGTGTAGTTCTGTCTCCAGCGTGGTGTCCTCCATAGTATTTAGAGTGACACTTGCGTAGGATCTGTTCCTGTTCATGCTCAGGCACACAACGTCTAATAACACAATCTACTCCTTCTTTATAAAGGTGTGGTTCATCCTAGAAGTAATGTCTTAAATCATAAAAGAACTTTTTCTTTTGCTGGTATGTAACTAGGCGGCATAAATTTAGCAACAATGTAATTAGCATAATCATCATACCAAGGAGCAGTACGAGAAGCATTACCGCTAATTGTTTATCAGGAAAACTATCATCAATAGGCAGTAGGTCATCAAGAACATTCTCTAACCTAGACAAGTTATCTGCAATGGGGTTCTCAGCCCCCTTTCTATCAATAATGTGCAAGTCAAATTCTTGGAGCAAGAGAACCCATCTAATGAGTCTAGGCTTAGCATCTTTCTTTTCCATAAGATATTTAGTAGCAGCATGATCAGTCTGAATAGTAACTTTGGAATCAACAATATAAGGTCTAAACTTATCACATGCAAACACAACTGCTAAGAACTCTTTTTCAGTAGTAGCATAATTTCTCTGGGCAGTATCAAGTGTCTTACTAGCATACTGGATAACATTCTATTTCTCATCAACTATTTTCCCTAAGACAACACCTACAGCATAATCACTAGCATCGCACATAATTTCAAAAGGTAAATTCCAATCAAGTGGCTGAACAATAGGTGCAGTGATCAAAGCTTTCTTAAGTATTTCAAATGCTTCTACACAATCATTATCAAAGACAAAAGGAATATCTTTTTGCAATAAATTAGTCAGAGGCCTAGAGATTTTAGAAAAGTCCTTAATGAACCTCCTATAAAAACCGGCATGACCAAGGAAACTTCTTATACCTTTTATGTCCTTGGGACATGGCATCTTTTCAATAGCATCAACTTTGGCTTTATCAACTTCAATACCTCTCTCGGAGATCTTGTGCCCCAAGACAATGCCTTCATTAACCATAAAGTGATAGTTTTCCCAATTCAGGATGAGACTAGTGTCTTCGCATCTCTGCAAAACTCGATCAAGGTTGCTCAAACAATCATCAAAGGAGGATCCATAAACGGAGAAATCATCCATGAATACCTCAGAAATCTTTTAAAAAAATCAGAGAATATAGCCATCATGCATCTTTGAAAGGTAGCAGGTGCATTACATAAACCAAAAGGCATACATCTATAAGCAAAAGTACCAAAAGGGCAAGTAAACGTAGTTTTAGATTAATCCTTCACTGACACAGGTATTTGAGAGAAGCCAGAATAACCATCTAGAAAGTAGAAATGTGTGTGTTTGGAAAGTCTTTCTCGCATTTGATCAATAAAAGGTAAAGGGTAATGAACATTCTTAGTAGCTTTATTTAACTTACAGAAATCAATTAACATCCTATAACCTGTAATAATTCTTTGCAGGATCAATTCATCTTTATCATTAGGAACAACGGTAATACCTCCCTTTTTAGGAACACAATGGACATGGCTTACCCATTCACTATGAGCAATGGGATAAATAATACCTGCCTCAAGGAGCTTTAGTATCTCCTTTCTTACCACTTCCTTCATCTTGGGATTTAGTCGTCTTTGAGGATCTCTAACTGGTTTGGCATCGTCTTCCATATTAATTTTGTGTTGGCATAACGTGGGACTAACACCCTTCAGATCATCCAGAGTATATCCAATAGCAGCTTGGTGCTTCTTCAGAGTTTTCAATAATCTTTCTTCTTCTTGCTCTGAAAGGTTAGCACTAATAATAACAGGATATATTTTATTTTTATAAAGATAAGCATACTTAAGATTATCAGGTAATGGTTTGAGTTCACACACGGGATCACCCTTGGGTGGAGGGGGATCCCCAAGAATTTCAACGGGAAGGTTATGTTTCAGCATAGGTTCTTGTTTGAGGAACACTTCATCTATTTCCCTTCTTTCCTTCATAAACATATCGTTTTCATGGTTTAGCAAATATTGTTCTAACGGATCAGTAGCAGGAACAACAATGGAACCAAGACCAATAATTTCATCCTTACTAGGTGGTTCCCTATCACGAGGTTGTCTACGAAACTTAGCAAAATTAAACTCATGAGACATACCATCTATACCAACTGTGACGGTATCTTTTTCACAATCAATCTTAGCACTAGCTTTATTCAAGAAGGGTCTACCAAAAATAATGGGACAAAAATCATCTTGTGGGGAACCAAGAACAAGAAAATCAGCAGGGTATTTAACCTTCCCACACAAAACTTCAACATTTCTAACAATCCCAAATGGTTTAATGGTATCCCTATTAGCAAGCTTAATAGTAACATCAATGTCTTCTAATTCAATGGGTGCAATGTCATGCATAATTTCTTGATATAAGGAATAAGGTATTACACTAGCACTAGCACCCATATCACATAAGCCATGATAACAATGATCTCCTATTTTGACAGAAATAATAGGCATGCCTACAACAGGTCTATGTATCTTAGTATCTGGTCTAGCATATTAGCAGTCTCACCACAGAAATAAATAACATGCCCATCAAAATCCTCATCCAAGAGATCTTTAACCACAACAATACTAGGTTGAACAATAATTTGCTCAGGAGGTGTATAAGTCCTAGTATTACTCTTACGAACAACAGTCGACGCTTTAGCATGATCCTTTATCCTAACAGGAAAAGGAGATTTCTCAACATAAGTAGTAGGAACAATAGGATCACTATAGGTGATAGTCTTTTCTACGACTGTAATAGGTGCAACTACTTTCACTTCAACAGGAGGATTATATTTAAACCACTTCTCTTTAGGGAGATCAACATGAGTAGCAAAAGATTCACAAAAAGAAGCTACTATCTTGGAGTCAAGTCCATACTTAGCGCTAAATCCACGGAAAGCATCGGTATCCATAAAAGATTTAACACAATCGAACTTAGGTGTCATACCTGACTCCTTACCATCGTCGGAACCCCATTCTTCAGAATTGCGTTTAATTCTTTCCAATAAGTCCCATTTGAAATCAATAGTCTTCAGCATATTAGAGCCAGCACAGGAAGTATCGAGCAGGTTGTAATTATCAAGAGAAAGCCGAGCTTAAAAGTTTTGAATAATCATTTCCCGGGAGAGCTCATGATTGGGGCATGAATATAACATTGACTTAAGCCTCCCTTAAGCTTGAGCGATGCTTTCTCCTTCGCGAGGCCAGAAATTATATATGTAATTACGATCACGATGAACAAGATGCATAGGATAGAACTTCTGGTGAAATTCCAACTTCAATCGCTTATAATTCCAAGATCCCGTATCATCACATAGCCTATACCATGTCAATGCATCTCCCTTAAAAGATAAAGGGAAGACCTTCTTTTTGACAACATCATCGGGAATACCTGCAAGCTTAAATAATCCACAAACTTCATCCACAAATATAATGTGTAAATCGGGATGCAATGTTCCATCTCGTGCAAATGGATTAGCTAGCAGTTTCTCTATCATACCCGAAGGAATCTCAAAGTAAATATTTTCATCAAGTTCAGTAGGTTGAGGAGCAACTCTTTGCTCTTCTGGTCGGGGTGAAGGTACCCCAAACAAGCCCCTCAAAGGATTAGTTTCCATAGTGACAAGTAACAGAAAATTTCAGCACACTATATAAATGTTTCCTTACCAAGTTCCACTCACCAAAAGCGCTACACTCCCCGGCAACAGCGCTAGAAAAGAGTCTTGATGACCCACAAGTGTAGGGGATCAATCGTAGTCCTTTCGATAAGTAAGAGTGTCAAACCCAACGAGGAGCAGAAGGAAATGATAAGCGGTTTTCAGTAAGGTTTTCTCTGCAAGCACTGAAATTGTAGGTGATAGATAGTTTTGTGATAAGATAAATAGTAACGAGTAAAAAGTAAATAAAGTAAATAAAGTGCAGCAAGATGGACCAATCCTTCATGAAGCAAAGGATAAGCCTGGACAATTTCTAATAATGATAAAGGAGTTCCCGAGGACACATGGGAATTATCGTCAAGCTAGTTTTCATCACGTTCATATGATTTGCGTTCGGTACTTTGATAATTTGGTATGTGGGTGGACCAGTCCTTGGTACTGCCCTTACTTGTACAAGCATCCCACTTATGATTAACCCATATTGCAAGCATCCGCAACTACAAAATAAGTATTAAGGTAAACCTAACCACAACATTAAACATAGGGATCCAAATCAGCCCCTAACGAAGCAACGCATAAACTAGGGTCTAAGCTTCTGTCACTCTAGCAACCCATCATCTACTTATTACTTCCCCATGCCTTCCTCTTGGCACAAATAATGGTGAAATGTCATGTAGTCGACGTTCACATAACACCACTGGAGGAAAACACAACATACATCTCATCAAAATATTGAATGAATACCAAATTCACATGACTACTAATAGCAAGATTTCACCCATGTCCTCAGGAACAAACGTAACTACTCACAAAGCATATTCATGTTCATAATAAGAGGGGTAATAATATGCATAAAGGATCTGAACATATGATCTTCCACCAAGTAAACCAATTAGCATCAACTACAAGGAGTAATCAACACTACTAGCAACCCATAGGTACCAATTTGTGGTTTTGATACAAGATTGGATACAAGAGATGAACTAGGGTTTTGAGAGGAGATGGTGCTGGTGAAGATGTAAATGGAGATTGACCCCCTCCCAATGAGAGGATCGTTGGTGATGATTTCCCCCTCCCAGAGGGAAGTGTCCCCGGCAGAACAGCTCCGCCAAAGCCGTAGATTGGTTTCGCCAAGGTTCCGCCTCGTGGCGGCGGAGTTTCGTCCCGTAAGCTTGCCCACGATTTTTTCCAGGGTAAAAGCTCTGATATAGCAGAAGATGGACACCGGGGGCTCAGCAGGGGGCCTAGGAGATAGGGGGCGTGCCCTGTAGGGGGGGCCTCCACTCTCCTGGACAGGGTGTGGGCCCCCTGGTGTATTTCTTTCGCTCAAAAATTCTTATTAATTCCAAAAAGATGTTTCATGGAGTTTCAGGACTTTTGGAGCTGTGCAGAATAGGTTTCCAATGTTTGCTCCTTTTCCAGCCAGAATTGCAGCTGCCGGCATTCCCACTCTTCATGGTAAACCTTGTAAAATAAGAGAGAATAGCCATAAGTATTGATATATAATGTGTAATAACAGCTCATACTGCAATAAATATTGATATAAAAGCATGATGCAAAATGGATGTATCAGGACACGTTTTCATCTTGACTCTCTGGTAGAAACTTTGGGGCACTCTTTGAAGTTCTTTATGTTGGTTTGAATAGATGAATCTGAGATTGTGTGATGCATATCATATAATCAAATCCGCGGATACTTGAGGTGACATTGGAGTATCTAGGTGACATTAGGGTTTTGTTTGATGTCTATCTTAAGGTGTTATTTTGCTACGAACTCTAGGACTGTTTGTGACACTTACAGGGATAGCCCAATGGATTGATTGGAAAGAATAACTTTGAGGTGTTTTCGTACCCTACAATAATCTCTTCATTTGTTCTCCGCTATTAGTGAATTTGGAGTGACTCTTTGTTCCACATTGAGGGATTGTTATATGATCTAATTATGTTATCCTTGTTGAGTGAACTTGCAGTAGTGAAAGTATGAACCCTAGGCCTTGTTTTGAAGCATTGCGATGCCGTTTTTGCTCATGTTTTCCACTTGCTACCTTGATGTTTTTATATTTTCAGATTACAAAAACCTATATCTACCATCCATATTGCACTTGTATCACCATCTCTTCACCGAACTAGTGCACCTATTCAATTTACCATTGTATTGGGTGTGTTGGGGACATAAGAGACTCTTTGTTATTTGGTTGTAGGGTTGTTTGAGTGAGACCATCTTCATCCTACGCCTCCCACGGATTGACAAACCTTAGGTCATCCTCTTGAGGGAAATTTGCTACTATCCTACAAACCTCTGCACTTGGAGGCCCAACAAAGTCTACAAGAAGAAGGTTGCGTAGTAGACATCAAGCTCTTTTATAGCGCCGTTGCCGGGGAGGTGATTGCTTGAAGCTATATCTTTAGATCTTGCAATTGAATCTTTTAGTTTCTTGTTTTATGGCCAGTTTAGTTTATAAAAGAAAACTACAAAAAATGGAATTGAGGGTGCCTCATATGCTTCATCTTTTTAATGTCTTTCGTGACACTAAGGATTTCAATAATTGTGCCAAAATGTTAGAAGAAGAATGCAATAAAATGTTTAGCACTAAATATTTGTATGATGAGCATGATTGCAATGTTGTTAGTATGAATTCCTTGAATATCCATGATGCTAATGATATGCAAAGCCACAAGCTTGGGGATGCTATGTTCGATGAATATGATATTTTTAGTCCCCCATGTTTTGATGAGCAAATTTATTACGTTGATAGCATGCCTCCTATTTATGATGATTATATTTATAAAAATGGATTTGGAGAGGTCTTGACTTTATTTAGTGATGAATCCACTATTTCGGAAGAGGTTCCAATTGATTATGAGAACAAAGTTGCTATCTCTGATGATTATTGTGATTACATCTATGATATAAATAATAATGATAACCATGAAACTTGTCATCTTGATTTTAATTTTCAATTGGATTATGCCTCACATCATAGTTATTTTGTTGAGTTTGCTCCCACTACTATTCATGAGAAGTAATTTGCTTATGTGGAGAGTAGTAAATTTTCTATGCATGTAGATCATGAAAAGAATGCTTTTTATGATGGTTATATTGTTGAATTCATTCATGATGCTACTGTAAATTATTATGAGGGAGGAATATATGCTTGTAGGAATTGCAATAATATCAAGTTTCCTCTCTATGTGTCGAAAATCTTGATGTTATGCTTGTTTTGCTTTCCTATGCTAGTTGATTCTTGTTCCCATAAGTTATTTGCTCACAAAATCCCTAGGAATAGGAAGTGGGTTAGAATTAAATGTGCTAGTCATATTCTTCATGATGCTCTCTTTATGTTTCAATTCTTATCTTCTATGGGAGCATCATTGAAATCATCATGCCTAGCTAAAAAGGCATTAAAGAAAAGCGCTTGTTGGGTGACAACCCAACATTTACCCCTACTGTTTTTGTGTGTCCACATGATTATTCTACTGTAGTAATCATGTTTTATAGCTTCTGTTTCAATAAAGTGCCAAGTAAGACCTTTGGGATAGCTTACGGTGATAGTTGTGTTGATCCTGCTAAAAATCAGAAATTTTTACACTCAGTAAATTAGTTTTGATAATTCAAAGAAACATGCTTTTGATCTGATTCTTTTTGCACTGGATTGATAAAAAAATTCTCAGGTTTTCCTAATTTTATAGGATTTGTAGAGTTACCGAAGTATTCGAGAGTTACAAATTACTACAGATTGTTCGGTTTTTGGCATATTCTATTTTCTATGTGTTGTTTGCCTATTTTGTTAAATCTACGAGTAGTATCAGAGGGTATGAACCATAGAGAAGTTGGAATACAGTAGATATTACAGAATTTAGAATGAGTTCAGAATAGTACCAAAAGTGGTAATTTATTTTCTTATACTAACGGAGCTTACGAGTTTTCTGTTGAGTTTTGTGTTGTAAAGTTTTCAAGTTTTGGGTAAAGATTCGATGGACTATGGAATAAGGAGTGGCAAGACCCTAAGCTTGGGGATGACCAAGGCACCCCAATGTAACATTAAAGGATAACCAAGAGCCTAAGCTTGGGGATGCCCCGGATGGCATCCCCTCTTTCGTCTTCGTTCATCGGTAACTTTACTTGGAGCTATATTTTTATTCACCACATGATATCTGTTTTGCTTGGAGCATAAATTTATTTTATTTTGTTTTTCTTGCTATTTGAATAATATCCCAAGATCAGAAATTCTTAAATGTTAGAGAATCTTCACATAGTTACATAATTATTCGACTACTCATTGATCTTCACTTATATATTTCGGAGTGGTTTGTCGTTTGCTCTAGTGCTTCGCTTATATCGTTTTAGAGCACGGCGGTGGTTTTATTTTGAAGAAATAGATGAACTCTCATGCTCCACTTATATTATTTTGAGAGTATTTTAGAACAGCATGGTGATAACCCACAAGTATAGGGGATCGCAGCAGTTTTCGAGGCTAGAATATTCAACCCAAATTTATTGATTCGACACAAGGGGAGACAAAGAATATTCTCAAGTATTAGCAGTTGAGTGGTCAATTAAACCAGACCTAGATAACTTACAATCTGCAGCAAAGTATGTAGTAGAAAAGTAGTAACGGTAACAGTGGCAACGGTAACATTTGCAGTTTTGTAGTAATTGTAACAGTAGCAACAGTAAAGTAACTAAGGAAGGAGAAATATGTGAAATATCATAGGCATTGGATCAGTGGTGGATAATTATGTCGGATGCCATTCCTCATGTAATAGTTATAACATTATTTCTCTGACAATCCTGCTCAATTCTCTTAGGGTGGCCCTCGGGATACAAAGGTTCCTGAGTCATTTTACCCATTCTAGTTACTACTCTAACAACAAAATCATGTTTATTATTTAATTCATCCAGCAAATCATTCTGAGCCTTAAGTACTATTTCTACTTGAGTGGTAACCATAGAAGCATGTTTACTAATGAGTTTAAGTTCACCTTTAACTCTAGCCATATAATCACTCAAGTGTCCAATCATATAAGCATTACTTTTAAATTGTCTACCAACATAAGCATTGAAATTTTCTTGTCTATCCATAAATTCATCAAATTCATCCAAGCATTGGCTAGAAAACTTAGTAGACGGGATTTCAACTTTATCATATCTAGAGAGAGAATTTACCTTTACTACCTGTGTCTAGTTATCAAGACCATGTGTTTCTTCAATAGGTGGTATATTAAGGCCATGTATTTCTTCAACAGGAGGTAAATTCTTAACATCTTCTGCTTTAATACCTTTCTCTTTCACAGATTTATTTGCCTCTTGCATATCTTGTGGACTGAGAAATAGAGCACCCCTTTTTCGGAGTTGGTTTAGGAGTCAGCTCAGTAATTGGCTCAGGAGTTGGCCCAGGAAGTGTCCAATTATTCTCATTAGTCAACATATTATTCAATAACAATTCAGCTTGATCGATTGTTCTTTCCCTGAAAACACAACCAGCACAACTATCCAAGTGGTCCTTGGAAGCATCAGTTAGTCCATTATAAAAGATACCAAGCATTTCGTTTTTCTTAAGAGGATGATCAGGCAAAGCATTAAGTAATCGGAGAAGCCTCCCCAAGCTTGTGGGAGACTCTCTTCTTCAATTTGCACAAAATTATATATTTCCCTCAAAGCAGCTTGTTTCTTATGAGCAGGGACATATTTAGCAGAGAAGTAATAAATCATATCCTGGGAATACACACACAACCAGGATCAAGAGAATTAAACCAAGTTTTAGCATCACCCTTTAATGAGAACGGGAATGTATTAAGGATATAATAGTAGCGAGATTTCTCATCATTAGTGAACAGGGTGGCTATATCATTCAATTTAGTAAGATGTGCCACAACAGTTTCAAATTCATAGCCATAGAAAGGATCAGATTCAACCAAAGTAATTATCTCAAGATTGAGAGAAAATCATATTCCTTATCAGTAACAAAGATAGGTGAAGTAGCAAAAGCAGGGTCATATTTCATTCTAGCATTCAAAGATTTCTGTTTTTGTTTAGCTAATAACTTCTTAAGATCAGATCTATTATTGCAAGCAAGTAAATCTCTAGCAGTTTCTTCATCCATAACATAACCCTCAGGAACAACACGCAATTTATATTTAGGGGGAGAACCTTCATCATCACTATCATCAATAATATCAGTTTCAAGAATTTCATTCTCTCTAACCCTAGCAAGTTGTTCATCAAGATATTTACCTAATGGCACAGTAGTATCAAGCATAGAAGTAGTTTCATCATAAGTATCATGCACAGTAGAAGTGGCATCATCAATAACATGCGACATATAAGAATTAATAGCAGAAGCAAGTTTAGGTGTCGCAAGCTTACTCATAACAAAAGGAGAATCTAGTGCAGAGCTAGATGGCAGTTCCTTATCTCCCCTCGTAGTTGTGGGATAAATCTCAGTTATTTCGTCTTTCAAGTTCCTCATAGTTATCAACAGATATAAATCCCAAGTGACTCAAAGAATAGAGCTATGCTCCCCGTCCATGGCGCGAAAAAATAGTCTGGTTAACCCACAAGTATAGGGGATCGCAATAGTTTTCGAGGGTAGAGTATTCAACCCAAATCTATTGATTCGACACAAGGGGATCCACAGAATATTCTCAAGTATTAGCAGTTGAGTTGTCAATTCAACCACACCTGGATAACTTAGTATCTGCAGCAAAGTATTTAGTAGCAAAGTATTATGGAAGTAACGATAATAGTGGCAAAAGTAACAGTGGCAGTTTTGTAGTAATTGTAACAGTAGCAACGGTAAAGTAACTAAGCAAGGAGCAATATGTGAAAAACTCGTAGGCATTGGATCAGTGATGGATAATTATGTCGGATGCGATTCCTCATGTAATGGTTATAACATAGGGTGACATAGAACTAGCTCCAGTTCATCAATGTAATGTAGGCATGTATTCCGAATATAGTCATACGTGCTTATGGAAAAGAACTTGCATGACATCTTTCGTCCTACCCTCCCGCGGCAGCGGGGTCCTATTGGAAACTAAGGGATATTAAGGCCTCCTTTTAATAGAGTACCAGACCAAAGCATTAGCACATAGTGAATACATGAACTCCTCAAACTATGGTCATCACCTCTAAGTATCCCGATTGTTGTCACTTCGGGGGTTAACGAATCATAACATATAATAGGTGACTATAGACTTGCAAGATAGGATTAAGAACTCACATATATATTCATGAAAACATAATAGGTTCAGATCTTAAATCATGGCACTCGGGCCCTAGTGACAAGCATTAAGCATAGAAAAGTCATAGCAACATCAATCTCAGAACATAGTGGATACTAGGGATTAAACCCTAACAAAACTAACTTGATTACATGGTAAATCTCATCCAACCCATCACCGTCCAGCAAGCCTATGATGGAATTACTCAGGCATGGCGGTGAGCATCATGAAACTTGTGATGGAAGATGGTTGATGATGACGACAGCGTCGGATCCCCCTCTCCGAAGCCCCGAACGGACTCCAGATCAGCCCTCCCGAGAGAGATTAGGGCTTGGTGGTGGCTCCGTATCGTAAAACGTGATGAATCTTTCTCTCTGATTTTTTTCTCCGCGAATGTGAATATATGGAGTTGGAGTTGAGGTCGGTCAAGCTTTAGGGGGCCCACGAGGTAGGGGGCGCGCCCTAGGGAGGCCCTCTGACGTTGATTCTTTCGCCAATATTTTTTATTAATTCCAAAAAGTTGCTCCGTGGATTTTCAGGTCATTCCGAGAACTTTTATTTCTGCACAAAAAAAACACCATGGCAGTTTTTCTGAAAACAGCATCAGTCCGGGTTTGTTCCATTCAAATCATGCAAGTTAGAGTCCAAAACAAGGGCAAAAGTGTTTGGAAAAGTAGATACGACGGAGACGTATCACATGGTAATTTGCTTTGGTTGTGATTTAGTCCTAATATGATGGGCATCCAATAGGGATATATTAAAAACATTCACATAAAGTGCATTGAATACTATGAGAAGTTTGATTTCTTATGAAGATGGTGATATTAGAGTCATGCTAGTGAGTAGTTGTGAATTTGAGAGATACTTGTGTTAAAGTTTGTGATTCCTGTAGCATGCACGTATGGTGAACCGTTATGTGATGAAGTCAGAGCATGATTTATTTTTTGATTGTCTCCCTTATGAGTGGCGGTCAGGGACGAGCGATGGTATTTTCCTCCCAATCTACCCCCCTAGGAGCATGCGCGTAGTACTTCGTTCGGATAACTAATAGATTTTTGCAATAAGTATGTGAGTTCTTTATGACTAATGTTGAGTCCATGGATTATACACTACTGGAATCAGCTTCTTTGTCGTCCGCCATGGCGAACGACAAAGGCATACAAGGCGGACAGCAAAGACCTTTGCCGTCCGTCAGCTGACGGTAACAGGTCCGGCTGAATGGGCTACAGCAAAGACTTCTTTGATGTCAGCTGGCGGACGGCAAAGATGAAACGATCTTTGCCGTCAACTGACTGACGGCAACGGTCCTGGACGGCACACGTGACAACGTCCGGCCGTTAGGGGGCTAACAATGAGCTTTGCCGTCAGCTAGCGGACGACAAAGTAACCAAATAGGACAGCCCGAGGATGAACAGGGAGCTGCCACATGGCATCTTTGCCGTCCGCTGGCTGATGGCAGAATGCTTTGCCGTCAGCTGGCGGACGACAAAGATCCTTTGTAGCCCCATTTTTTTGTTTTTTCTTAAATTCATTCAATTTGAACACACAAGTTTCAACACAGAAATTTCACAAAAGACATATCCAACAGACAAGTTTCATCATATATATACATACATAACCAACAAGTACATAGTTCCATCCATACATATTACAAAAGTTTCACATTGTTCATCCAACACCGTTATCCATCCATCCATATAACAAGTTCCATCCATGCAAGTTCATCGATACAAAATAAAAGCAGAAAGGGAAAAGAAGAACTCCATCCATGCAAGCTTCCGTGAATTAAATGAGATCTACAAAATGGGAAACAAGAAAGTTAGAAGAAGAAGAAGAACATGAAGAAGAAGAAAATGAAGAAGAAGAAAATGAAGAAGAAGAAGAAGACTAGAAAGAAGTAAGCATATACTTAGGTAAAATGGAGCTAAGCTAGCTAATTATGCCATCTTTGAGTGAACTAGGTTATTTTGGAGCTAACCTAGGTAAACTAGGTCATTTTGGAGCTAACCTAGGTAAACTTGGTCATTTTGGAGCTAACCTAGGTAAACTAGGCAATTTTGGAGCTAACTAGCTAAAATGGATCATATTGGAGCTAACCTAGGTAAACTAGGTCCTTTTGGAGCTAACCTAGGTAAAATGGATCATATTGGAGCTAACCTAGATTAAATGGGTCATTTTGGAGCTAACTTAACTAATTATGCCATTTTTTAGTTAACTAAGCATCATTATGCCATTTTTTATACAAGTAAGCCAAGTGTATATGTCATTATTGAGCAAACCTAGGAAACTAAGCATATTAGAGCTAACTTATGTCATTTCGGAGGAAACAAAGCTAAGTATATATAGATCATTCTGGAGATTTGACATACCTGACATAGTTCACTCCTCATTCTTCTTCTCCTTCTCCTTCCTCATCCTGATGCGCCAACAGCGGCGAGGCGGTGGAGGCAGTGGATGTAGTCTTCTACCACAATTGGCATGGTCATGTCGCCCGGCTCTGGGATCATCGGTGCCACCACCATCGCGAGGTCATTGTCAGGCACCACCACGATCGCGAGGCCATCTTCAGGCAGCACCATCGCTAGGTCATCCTCAGCCACCACCATCTCTTGCCCATCGTTAGCTACCACCGTCACTACGTCATCCTAAGCCGCCACCATCCGTTACCCATCGTCAGCCTGCACCTCCTCATCCCCACTCTGCTCCTCTTCTTCCCCACTCCATTCCGGATCATCCTCACTGCTGCTTTTGCTGCAGCCAGAGTCGCTGCTGCTTTGGCTGTAGCCAGAGTCGCTACTGCTGCTTCCATTGCCTGATCAAATGCAACAATGACCGTTAACAATCGATGTGAGACAAAGCAAAATATAGAGGAAGAAGAGGCAGAACGTACTAGCATCGTTGTTGTCCTAGTAGCGCATGCGACACATAGTCGTGTTGAACACCTTCATGGTGAGCATGGCATCGCCGTCGTACCTGAAGAGAATGAAGTACTCGTGCTGCAGTTCGTAGGCACGGTAGAACTGCTCCCAGCCATGACACAGGTACATGTGGCTGTACCTGATCACCAACTCCACATCCCGAAGCCTGCGAAACCCGCTACCAGCCTGTCGCAACTTCACATTCTTTGGCCGATGGCCATCCAGCATCGTCATAAAAGTGTCAGGCAACCTCTGCAGTTTGGGACAAGGAGTGATGTAGCAAATAGCAGAGTTATCATAATGAGATGGGTGAAGGGGAGATCTCTACTTTTATATACCTTCCTCTTGGAGGAAGTCTCAAGTATGATACTGAAGAACTCGGAAGCATCCAACTCGTACTCCGGTGTGGTAGAGTAGAGCCTGCGGTGATGGCCTCTCCCCATCTCTAATAAGCAGCAGAAGAGACCAATTAGTATCTAGAAGCATATCTATAAACATAGAGCCAAGTTTCTAGACATGAAAGAAAACTGAGAAAAAAAAGCAATGTATTTGTGCTCAACAACATCAACAACACTTAATTAATTTGGTAGGTTAGTTGGCAATGGCAATTGGCACCCTTCAAAACCAGGGATTTCTTTAGACGTGAAAGAAAACTGAAAATGTTGAAAAAAAGAGCATAGTAATCTAAAAGTAGGGAAAAAATACACTTCTTCTTCCTCCTCTTTAATTATCTTCTTCTTCTTCTTCTTGATTGTTAATTCCTAAGGTGGAAGCAACACTGGTTGGCAATATATAGTTGAAGTTACCAAGAGCTTGTTATCACTTTCCGCGGCAAATTGGTGTCAACGATACCAAAAACATACTTAATTATTTGTAATTAGGAATTCACATCACATAAATCCAATATTGTCCCGGTTGATATTGGTTCAAGTTTTGTCTTAACTACACAAATATGTACCACATTTCCAGGCATATAAGGCAAATAAGCAGGGGAGAAGGTGTGGGGAGTGAGTCCTTCCTTTCTTGGTGGTAGAGCAACAGCCAGCCGGCCAGCCAGACCACCAGTACCCAAGCTAACCACACACACACATACAAACGTATTCTCTGATTCCCCTTGCACAACACAACGATAGATAGATACTCCTAGATTATTTCCATGGTGCTGATGCCGATGCTGATGATGCATGGTGAGATAGAGATAGACAAGAATATGAAGAGGAAGAGGAAGATCACAGCTCCCTTTACGTGAGCAGAATGCCTACTAGAGAGGAGAGGAGTAGTACCCCACACCTTTTCCAGCTCCCTCCCCCGTTTGCTTGCTTGCTTGACACTTTACACTCGTTTGCATTGCACTACACACTCACACTCAGCTCATCACCACTGATGTATTGCAATCTAGCTCATCATGATCATCACACTCTCACACATTGTACTACTATTCAATAATTCAAATTAATCAGTTGTTGACAACTTAAGAAGAGGGGAACACTGCTTGCTTGATCAGCCAATCTCAGTGAGCGAATCAGTGAATCAATATAATGAATTTAATCACATAACAATGTCAAATTTTAGAGAAACATTTGTTTGTACCCCTGACAAATTTTACACAGAAACAAACCTAAAGTAAACCAAACCTAAAGTAAACGTAAACTAAACCAAACCTAAAGTAAACCTAAACTAAACTTAAAATACAGAAACAAAAATAGAAAAAAAATACAAGAGGTCTCACCGGGTGGAGGAGGGGGCGCTGGAGGGGTGGGGTGGCCGCGGTGGTGGAGGAGAGGGGCGCCGGGGCGGCCAGGTGGAGGAGGAGGCGCCGGAGCGGCGGGGCGCCGCGGTGGTGGAGCAGAGGGGCGCCAGGGCCGCCGGGAGGAGGAGGGGGCACCGGAGCGGCGGGGCGGCCGCGGTGGTGGACCAGAGGGGCGCCGGGGCCATCGGGGTGGAGGAGGGGGTGCCGCGGCGACGTGGCTGGCGTGGGGCGACGGCGGCTCGGGCATGGGGCAGGCCGGGGCGGCGCGGCACGATGACGGGGATGGCGTGGGGCGGGGAAGGGGGTCACCGGGGCTGCTGGGGCGGCGCAACGATGGGGGTGGTGTGGGGCAGTGGTGGCATGGGGGCAGGGTGGCGCGGGGCGGCGGCGGCTCGGGCGCGGGCGGAGAGAGAGAGGGGACAGATAGAGATGTGGGGCGCGGCCGTGCGGGCGTCGATGGATTTTAGTTAGGGCACGGGTCTTTGCCGTCTGCTAGCAGATGTCAAAGATCCTAGCTAACGGAGGTTAGTTTGGTCACTTTCTTTGCCGTCAGCTAGCAGACGACAAAGAAAGTGTCTGTTAGGTGTTACTCGTTAGTGGGCCACCCTCATTATTTGTCGTCCGCTAGCGGATGGGAAAGGGTTGGCTGACGGCAAACACGATCTTTGCCGTCAGCAGGATCTTTGCCATCAGCTTCTATTAAGCTAAGGGCAAAGACCTTCTTTGCCATCAGCTAGCAGACGACAAAGATCTAGTTGACAGCAAAGATCTTGATTCCAGTAGTGATACGCACTGTCACCCTTCCACCATTGCTAGCCTCTCTAGTAGCATGCAAAACAGCCATACACCCACCATAACCTTCCTCAAAACATCCATTATACGTATCAATTATGGCATTTCCATAGCCATTCCAAGATATTGCCATGCAACTTTCCACCGTTCCGTTTATTATGACATGCTCCATCATTGTCATATTGCTTCGCATGATCATGTAGTTGACATCATATTTGTGGAAAAGCCACCATTCATAATCCTTTCATAAATGTCACTCTTGATTCATTGCACATCCCGATACACCGCCGGAGGCATTCATATAGAGTCATATTTTTTCTAAGCATTGAGTTGTAATTCTTGAGTTGTAAGTAAATAAAAGTATGATGATCTTCATTATTAGAGCATTGTCCCAGTGAGGAAAGGATGATGGACACTATGATTCCCCCACAAGTCGGGATGAGACTCCGGACGAAAAAAAACTAAATAAAAAAGAGGCCAAAAAAGAGAAGGCCCAAAAGAACAAAAAAATGATGAAAGAAAAAGAGAGAAGGAGCAATGCTACTAACCTTTTACCACACTTGTGCTTCAAAGTAACACCATGACCTTCATGATAGGGAGTCTCCTATGTTGTCACTTTTATATACTAGTGGGAATTTTTCATTATAGAACTTGGCTTGCATATTCCAATGATGGGCTTCCTGAAAATGGCCTAGGTCTTCGTGAGATGCACACCCACTTAGTTTCTTTTTGAGCTTTCATACACTTATAGCTCTAGTGCATCCGTTGCATGGCAACCCCTACTCACTCACATTGATATCTATTGATGGGCATCTCCATAGCCCGTTGATACGCCTAGTTGATGTGAAACTATCTTCTCCCTTTTATCTCCACAACCACCATATTCTATTCCCCCTTAGTGTTATATCTACAGCTCACGCTCATATATTGCATGAAGATTGAAAAGGTTTGAGAACATCAAAAGTATGAAACAATTGCTTGGCTTGTCATCGGGGTTGTGCATGATTTAAATATTTTGTGTGGTGAAGATAGAGCATAGCTAGACTATATGATTTTGTAGGGATAACTTTCTTTGGCCGTGTTATTTTGAGAAGACATGATTGCTTTATTAGTACGCTTGAAGTATTATTGTTTTTATGTCAATATTAAACTTTTGTTTTGAATCTTATGGATCTGAATATTATTGCCACAATAAAGAAGATTACATTGATAAATATGTTAGGTAGTATTCCACATCAAAAAATCTGTTATTATCATTTACCTACTCGAGGATGAGGAGGAATTAAGCTTGGAGATGTTGATACATCTCCAATGCATCTAGAATTTTTGATGTATTCATTCCATGCTTATAATATTTTTACATGATTTTGGTATGATTTGATTAGAACTAACCCAGACTAATGTTGTTTTCAGTACAACTACCATGGTGTTGTTTTTGTGCAGAAATAAAAGTTCTCGGAATGCGCTAAAAATCAACAGAGATTTTTTTGGAAAATATAAAAAATACTGGAACAAAAAGCTACCGTAGAAGAGTCCCGACGGCTCCACGAGCTTGGAGGGCACGCCCCCTGCCTCGTGGACTCCCTGTGGGGCCTCCTGACGTGAAACCGACGCCAACCCCTCCTATAAATCCCCAAACTTCCATAACAAAACCTAGATCACGAGTTCCACCACCGCAAGCCTCTGTAGCCACCAAAAACCAATCGGGACCCTGTTCTGGCACCCTGCCGGAGGGGGAATCCATCACCAGTGGCCATCTTCATCATCTTGGCACTCTCCATGATGTGGAGGGAGCAGTTCACCCTCGGGGCTGAGGGTATGTACCAGTAACTATGTGTTTGATCTCTCTCTCTCTCTCTCATGTTCTTGATTTGGCACGATCTTGATGTACCGCGAGCTTTGCTATTATAGTTGGATCATATGATGTTTCTCCCTGTCTACTCTCTTGTAATGGATTGAGTTTTCCCTTTAAAGTTATCTTATTGGATTGAGTCTTTAAGGATTTGAGAACACTTGATGTATTTCTTGCATGTGCTTATCTGTGGTGACAATGGGATATTCACGTGATCTACTTGATGTATGTTTTGCTGATCAACTTGCGTGTTCAGTGACCTTGTGAACTTTTATGCATATGGGTTGGCAGACGTTTTCGTCTTGAATCTCTGGTAGAAACTTTGGGGCACTCTTTGAAGTTCTTTGTGTTGGTTTGAATAGATGAATCTGAGATTGTGTGATGCATACACTACTAGGGAAAAGGCTAGCAGTAGCACGGGTTTTAGGTGTATCAGTAGCGCGGGGAGGGGCGCTACTAATAAGGCGCTACAGCTAACACATAGCAATAGCGCGTGGTCACCAATGCTGCTGGTACACAAGTGTAGCAGCAGCGCGGTTATTGGAAGCTCGCTACTGCTAGTAGCTCTAGAGCTCTTTGCAATGGTGCGCTACTGCTATCACGGCGCTGCTGCTAACTTTTATACACTCGCTACTGCTAATTTAACAGGTTTTTTGTTTTTTTGGGCATATTTGTTTTGTATTTGAACAGGCTTTATAGAAGAATCTTTAGCACATAGAAATGTCATCATGATACACATACAAATGCCTGCGAGACCACAAATGTAATCATAGCATATACATACAAATAGTCTCATCATAATCATCATCCAACACAAAGTGGTCTCTCGTCATCATCTCGAGAATAACGATACAAGTCCTCGATTACTTGCAAATACATCGTCATCCATCTAAACAATGGTATACGCGAGAAGAGCTATCACTTTGAGTACATGAGTTCGTATCCCTCTCTCGCATTAGCGTGAACCTAAACTAAGTACTGCCTGTCGCTCGGAAACCGGAAACCGGTAACACCTGGGCCTGACACTCCGGCCACTCGTCGTATATATAATCCTGGCGTAGAACTTCTTCGCCATTGATGATCTATGCACATGCATCGTCACATGAGTCGATGATATGCAACATATATAGTTGAGCAACAGAAAGAGACAGACTTGACAAAAATAGAAACAACATATCATAAGCATAAATAGCAAAGTTCATCGTACCCAAAATGCCCTAACTAGAGTGATCTTCGCTAGTCGAGGAGGAGGACGGTTTAATTACATCACAAATAAAGTTTCACTGCGCATCACTCAAAGTTTTGTCACACAGAAAGTATGGACTAAACAGACACATTGCCATATATCAACAATCACTCTAACATGTCATGCCATCCATCGATGTCAGGGAGATAGTCCCCGAGCTTAGTGAAAGGCTTCATGTCGAGACGCTGAGAGGCTATCCATGTTCGGACGTCTTCCCGCGACATTTGTCCTTCTTCGTAGAACATCCCTGTTTTTCCGACGACCTCCTTCATGATGATTTGGGAAAGTTCGCGCTGGATGTGATAGAACTCAGCTCGAAGTCGATGATCCTCGATATCTCCTACGTCCTTTGCCCATTGCAGAATATGGGCATCGCTGGATCTAGGTGACATGCGAAGGTTCTGGTGATCCCGTCTGTACTCCAGCATGTGGTGTAGGACATAGAATCCATCATTAAGAGAATCGCTCGGTTGTTGGATGCAGCAGAAGTCGGTCTTATGGGCGAAGACGACCCTGCCGCCCCTTTTTTTCTTGTCCCTGACCTCTCCACCCCTTGCTTGGTAGTAAAACATACCACTGTCGAGAACATCCTTGATGTGGGTGTAATCCTTTTTGTGAATGTTCTTCGACGAGTCCAAGTAAAGAGCGTGGGAGAATTGGGGGTATAGGATGATGAGGACGGCGCGCCCGCCGCTGCACAAAATAAGTACACCTCAAATTACTTAGCCTCCACCATGCAAATGAATGAGTGAAATCGAAGGAAGGATAGTAGCGCGGATGATTTACACGGGATGATAAGGCACGAGAATTGCCCCATTGTCCTTATTGGCGAGCATGAAATTGACAATGTATTCCCTCGCGTATACACGGTGCTCTGCGCAGACTCCCAAGAAGCCCTCGTGCATGTAGTACGGGTCCGCGACAAAGATATGAGATATCTGCTCAACCCCGATGATGTAGTTCATGTGCAAGGCATAGAGGCGGACAAACGTAAAATCCAGCTTCTTCACGTGAAACATGTCGAATATGTAATCGAATCAGAGGAAGAACTTATCCGCGGGGAAGCTGTCGATGTACGACCTTTGTCGCGGAACATTAACCACGTAGAGTGGGTATCCTGGATCTGTCGAGGCGATGAGGCCTTTCTCTACCCGCAGCACATCATCATGAAGTTTCCTTAGATCGCCGAATCTGGCCTGTAGCGCTGTTGCAGGTAGGATTGGTTGACCGGGGATATGCCATTTATCCGCATCGGGGATATCTATACGGTCCTGAAGCTGAGGTTGCTGAGGCGGCTGGATCATAGAATCAGCTTTTTTGCCTTTCCTCGCTCTCTTCCTAGACTTCTTTACTACCGGAAGGTCGTCCATAATACGTTGAGACGGCAATTCAGGCACCGACTCATGACGCTCAAACCCTGAGGAGGCGCTAGTATAGACATACTGTTCAGCGCCACCGTCGTCCTCATCCTCATCCATGGCGACGTCATCAACAACTAATGGAGCCTCCTCCTTACCCCGTCCGCTATCACCCAACCCGACACCCGACGCTAATTGGGTTGGTGGGGTGTTGATGTTCATACCTTGCTGAGGCTGCGTGCTCGTGGGTGTTCTCCCGACCGCCTCCAGACGAAGCAGACTCTTTGGCCACAACAGGACCCACCCATTGCAACAATCACCAAGACGCCGCGGTGTCTCCTCGTCATCCACCAGTAGTGTTGGAGGAGGCAAATTCTCGTGGCCCGGTTCGACACTGGCCACGGAAACCTTGAAGACGTTCGGGGGGATCGGCCGGCTGTGGAACAATGGTTCCTTCGGCTTCATTATCGTCGCCTTCCCCACGTCCACCTTCTGGTCGCCGATGGTGTACAATATGGTGCACGGGGTTTCGTCGGCCTGCAAAGAAAAGTCTGCGACGTGAGACATCCGAAAGGCAACGAAAACGGGAGATTATACATTTATATTGAAGGGGGCCGGTGTGACAGATACCGTGAGGGCGTCGAGCTCAGCCAAAGACGAAGCACCGCTGAGCATGTCCGGTGCGGGAGCAGGTGCGGGAGCCGGTGCAGGAGCTGGTGCGGGAGCCGGTGCGGGAGCAGGTGCTCCCAAGAAGTCAGCAAGGGGAAAGTCCTCTGCATTTTTTTCTGGATTTTGCCTTGTCCAAGTGATAACGCCCGTCACCAAGGAAGTAGACAAATCTACAACCACCTGCTTTGCGGCAGCTACCGCTGTTGCGACTGTGTGAGATGATTTCTTCTCAACCGCAATCTCAACCTTCTTGTCGATGTTTTCTTCAGTTAACCTCCGTCTTTCCTTTCTCTCCTCCGTGGTCTCACGGTAGTACTTCTTCCATGTGGCGCCGTCTCCGACACCGTGCACACGTCCATACGACGGTCGAGTATCCACCGGTTGTTGTTTCAATATGTTCAACGCCCGGTTGAATGGAGTGTCCCACTTGGGCCTCGCCAATGCCTTAGACGGTGAGTCGCTTTCGGCCGCAATCCGGTGCTGCTCTCTCTCCAAAAGGCACAAGGATCGTTTACAAATATGACTAATGTGTGCAGTTGAATTGATCAAAAACTAATATTACCAGCAGTCTCATGAACTCCATAATGACCGGTGTTGTCTCGTAAACCTTCTTCACTTGGTCCCAACGGCGTCGGGCCCTCAGGACGTCACGCTCCTGCGGGACGGTGAAATCCGCCAAGGGATCTGGGATTCCCAGACTCGCGGCTTCCGCGTCCTCCTTGGCCCATTTGGACCTCTTTCCGCCGTAACCACGGCTTTCGAGGTGGTGGCTCCCAAAGTTCCTCTCTTGAAGCCCCTTCATGTACTTAGACTTGTTTTTGGCAGCTTCGGCCTCGCAAGCCTCCTTGAATATTTGAAACTGGTCTTCCGTGATTGTCGGATTATCCTTTACAATCTCGGAGCAGGGTTCCTTCTTGTGATGATCTTTACTTTCACTCGAGGTTTCCAGGCGGCCAACGCGTCGCTAAACTTGGTCATGGCGTATTTGTTTATCTTCTTCATTGCCGGGTCCTCGTCTGGATCTTCATAATCCTTCTCATTCTGGCCCAGGAACAAGAATATCTGGTGAAACTTCTTTAGGACGGGGCTCCTCATATTTTCTCTCTTCTGTAGTTTCTCATCGTTGATGGTGGCGGTTGTCCGTACGATGCAGCCTATTTGATTGCCGTAGCACGAGCGAGCTTCCTCGGGCGCCTTTGGCTCAAAAATGCCGTCGTCCACCTCCGTGACCACCAGCCTAGTAGTGATGAGTTTGTTAGGAAGCCGTTGCCTCTTTGCTTTCGGTTCTACACCAGCTCCGCTCCCCGAGGCAGCACCGGTCTCATTCTCAGCGCCGATCCCGATGCCGGTCTGAGTCTCAGCGCCGTTCATAGTCTCAACACTGGTCTGTGTGTCGGTCTTAGTCCCCGATGCCACCGGTGTGCCCAGCAACAACATCGGTTGATCGTCGGTAAGGCTAAAAAATTCGTCTGCCACTCGGTAGGCACTGACGCAATCACCAGAACCCTGTCCTTCATTGTTGCTAGCCATGTTTCCTATGATTAAATCTATTCAATTAATTCTAGACCTAATAAAATGAATAATGACATAAAAAAGGCCTATTGTTTTGCAGGAATGTTGACTCCTTCCTGGTGCGGCAAATCCCGGGCACTCGATATGTCCTAGTTTGTAGCACAAGTCATGCCGAAATTCACGGAAAATTTTGGCATGACCATTGCTAAAAAGTGGACAAATCGAGAACCTGAAATTTGCCTGAATAGAAATGAATCAACATTCCGGCAAAACATAGGCCACTCAGCATCATTCCCCGGAAACAACAAAGCCACTTGGGCACAATCGAACCACTTCAATGAAAAGATATAACATGACCACTTCAATGAAAAGATATAATCAACAATAAAAGTCTAGGAAGGGATCATCTTTAAAATAAAATTTGACTAAATTCTTTTCCTTCATTAAACACTTCTCTGCCTAGGACAAAACCCAAATTATGTTGATCTAGCTATTCCTCTCTCTCACACAAACACACATTATTATCTCTAACCCTTCTCTTCCTAGGACATAACCCAATTAAATTGCAAAGGAACTCCATTTCTCTAACCCTTCTGACCTAATGCTCTAAAATAACATTTTCCCCTAACCTAGCCAACCTACTTAACCTAGCTTGTTAATCCAACGAACCTAATTAACCAACCTATTTAACCTAGTTAGTTAATCTAGTTTACCTACATAATTAACCTAATTAAACAAGTTAACGCAGCTAGTTCTCTGTCAAAGCCCTAATTAAATTGTTGCACTAATTAACCTAGATAATTAACCTAATTAAACTAGTTAACCTGACTAGTTCTCTGTCAAAGCCCTAACTAATTTTTGCACTAACCTAGATAATTAACCTAATTAAACTAGTTAACCTAACTACTTCTCTGTCAAAGCCCTAACTAATTTTTTGCCCTAACCTAGATAATTAAGCTAATTAAACTAGCTAACCTATGCATGAGAGAGAGAGGAGGGGCGGGGGCTTACAGAGGATGGCTCCGGTGGTGGCGAGGGAGGCAGTGGTGGCGAGGAAGGCAGTGCTGGCGAGGGAGGCAGTGGTGGCGAGGGAGGCAGGGGCGTCTCCGGTGATGGCGAGGGAGGCAGTTGTGGCGAGGGAGGATCCGGTGGCATCGACGGCGGCTATGGTGGCGTTGATGAGGCCGCGCGGCTCCATGGCGTTGGGGGCAGCTCCGGTGGTGTCACTGGCACACACTCTCTGGTGGCGTCGACGTCGGCAGGAGACGGCGGCGAAGTGGGGAGACGACGAATCGGGGAGACGGCAGCGGGGTGGGTCGTGGGATTTGGGGGAGAAGTGGTGGCCGGGGGGAAACGGTTTTTTGGTTAAGTCCAATTTAGCGGTAGCGCGTTTCGCAAAACACGCTATAGCTAAGATAGCTACAACGGTTTTCACGAAACGCGATGCTGTTATAGCTATGTAAGTTTCTTCCAATTTTTATTTTCTTTTCTGTTTCTATAGCGGGGGTCTAGGACACACGCTGTAGCTATGTTAGCTATAACGCGTCTTACAAACACACGGTACTGCTATGCCTTCCTCCTTTTTTCGCTTTTTCAATTATTATGCTTTACATTTTATTTTTTCCTTTCTCCTTTTTCTATTTCTTTCATTTTCATTTACTTTTCTATTTGCTTTTCATCTTATTTTATTTCCACTAGTAGTAGCGCTCTTCATAGGAAACGCGCTACTACTTATACCCTAGTGGTAGCGCGCTTCTTCCAAGCCCGCTACTGCTATGCGTATCCTATCATTCTACCAACGGGAATATTAGTAGTAGCGCTTTTGGCACTACACGCACTCCTGCTAAGGGTCTTCATAGGAAACGCGCTACTACTTATACCCTAGTGGTAGCGCGCTTCTTCCAAGCCCGCTACTGCTATGCGTATCCTATCATTCTACCAACGGGAATATTAGTAGTAGCGCTTTTGGCACTACACGCACTCCTGCTAAGGGTGTATCTGAAGCGCGGTTTTTCCTCAATCGCTACTGCTATATAGCACTAGTGCTCTTTTTTGACCCGCGCTGTTGCTAAATTTCTGTGTATAGGCTTTTCCCTAGTAGTGATATCGTATAATCAAACCCGCGGATACTTGAGGTGACATTGAAGTATCTAGGTGCACTACTAGAAACAGGGAATTTGCCATCAGTCAGCTCTTTGCCGTCTGCCAGCAGATGGCAAAGACTGTCTTTGCCATCTGCTTACAAAAAACACACGGCAAAGAACTGACAGATGGCAAAGAACCTGGTTGCCATCAGCCAGATCTTTGCCATTCGCTGGCAGATGGCAAAGAGGTGGGTAGGGTCCAGTGCTGTAACGGCCTATCAACCCACCTCTTTGCCATCTGCCAGCAGATGGCAAAGAATCTTTTCTGTCTGTTGCCAGATGGCAAAGAAGTGGGTGGGGCCCAGTGGATGACGGCGCTGTAACGGCCCAATAGCCCCATCTCTTTGCCATCTGCCAGCCGCTGGCTGATGGCAAAGATGTGGGCCTTTGCCATCCGCTGGCTGATGGCAAAGAAGTCGGACTATCTCCTCCCCTCTCTTCTTCTAATAAAATCTCCTCCCCTCTCCCCTAGCACGGCCGCACCCCTCTCTCTCTCTCCAAGCCCTGCCCCACCCTCTCTCTCTCCCCCCACCTCACCCACCCACCACCATTGTATAGAAAAAAAACCACCCACCACCGCACCCGCGTGCCCCAGTCCCGTGTTCCGGACGCCGCCCAGCACCGCCGCCGGCCCGCCACCGCCCAGCACCGCCGCCGACCCGCCCCTCCCCGCCACCGCAGCCCTCCCCCGCCCCTCCCCGCCACCGCAGCCCGTCGCTCCACCATTCCAGGCCGCGGCGCCGCCCCCTCCCCGCGGCCCTCCCGGCCACCGCGGCCCTCCCGGCCACCGCGGCCCTCCCCCGCCCCTCCCCGCCACCGCAGCCCGCCCCTCCACCGAGCCAGGCCGCGGCGCCGCCCCCTTCCCACGGCCCTCCCCGCCACGGCACCATCCAACGTAGTTTAAATATGGTACTTTTCTTTGTCAATTCTTGTGCTAATATGGACTATAATTTCTAGGAGATTTACACTGTAAGTCTCTTTGCGGTCAGGACGCAGCTTCACGTGTAGCTCTAGCCAAGAAGACAGTTGATCCAGTCCTAGTCCTGGTCACTTCACGTGTAGCTCTAGCCAAGAAGACTCGAACATGGCATACTGCAGTTGTAGGTATAGGTGTGTTTGTGTAGAGTCTCTCGTAGCTCGTATGCCTGTTATGTATGTGATCGAAAGAAGTTGATGAACTGAAAGCAAGGTTTATATTGTTAAAAATCTGCTGAAATCTGCAACAAAATTGATCGTCGTGTTGGGAAAGGTGTGTTTGCGTCGAGTCTCTCCTTTTGCAATTTTGAGTTTCTCATGTCCATGTTCAGACTTGCAGAGGTCGGGGTCTTCCCCCTTTTCAAAAAAAATGTTCAGACTTGCAATCCAAGTTGAAATTGGAATTCAACCAAAATTGACAAAATTCACTTCTTGCTGTTTCTTGATATAAAACTACATATTGTAGAGACCCGACCTCAGACAGTCAAGTCTCTGTGATCAGTGTCATCCCTGGATCAGTAATGCTGACACCACACAGTACTTGGAGGATTTATAACAGAGTAGCAATCACACACTTATTACATCGAATGTCTCAAAAGAGAACTTATTGAAATAAATATGGATTAAGGCCATCTAAAAACGATAACAACGGAAGGCTTGGAAGATAAGCGAGTCCATCAACTCCAACGGCATCACTGAGTATAGAACCAGGACCTAAAAGCACCTTACTCGTCGTCCGAAAAGTCTGCAACATGAAACATTGCAGCCCGAAAACGGGTCAGCACATGGAATATGCTGGCAATGTAACACATAGAGAATAACATTGGAATAAGCTACACTACATGCAATTTGGCTGGTGTAAAAGCTCTATGGTTACAGTTTTGCATAAAGCCAATTTTTCCCTATTGCAAAGGAATAATTTTAATTAACTATCATGGTGGTTGTTAAACATTGAAAATGGTTGACATCATTCTCAATCCCAATTAAAAGTACTCATAAAACCCAACAATATTAGATTAAAGTAACATGATGAGATTCACATGATATTCAGGTACTAGATACTCAAAACGTCCATAACCGGGGACACGGCTAATCATGATTAGTTTGTACACTCTGCAGAGTTTTGTGCACTTTTCCCCACAAGACCCGATCTCCTCCGTTTGATTCCTCGCACTACATGGTGTTTGAGAAACGGATGACCGAGACATAGTCTTTCGGAAGCACTAGCACCTTACATGTGGGTAGACCGGTACACCTATTTTCCCCTACATCTGCTAGTCTACCCGTAAGAGTTCGCACGACTTAGTCAACTAAGCCACAGCCCATAATGGCTTGTGGCTGCACACGTAAGTTTCTAGATTGAATAATCTCATGATCCCTTTGAGCCTGGGTGGCGGTCCGAAGAAATACAGGCAAGTCCTGATAGAAACCAGGTGCCTCAATCCACCCAGATGTGTCTTTAAGTTGCCACCTTAAATAAACCATTGATTAACAATCTCACATCTGTCTTGGATACACTCACCCAATCCACGTCTACTAACATAGCATGGCATAATAAGGAAACGTAGAAGTAACTCCCAAAGGTTTGATATTAAAACAGGTAATAGGTACTACCTCAACTACTTCCCATCCCACAATTTAATTAGATCCTAATCATGCAATGTTTGAGGATAGATATAATGCATAAAACTGGGTATGAGAAAAGGTATGATCAAAGTGTTACTTGCCTTGCTGATGATCCGCAAAACCTAGAGACTCGAAGTAACAGGCGACGCACTCCGGGTACTCTATCGCAGACAAACAAACAAACAAACATACAATAAATACTCATCTAATGCACTGGTAAAACTCGAATAAAAGATCCAACCAGAATGTTCAACTTAAGAACTCCGGTTTGCAAAAAGAACCAAATCAAATAAAGCAACGGAAGTCAAACGGCGAAAGAAAACAACTTCGTTTTACTAATCTGGATCTAAGTCAAATTTTACAAAGGCAAAAACTTGTTTAAGTTGATTATTTCGAATGAGGGTTTCAAGGCGAAACTCCACGCGCTTGAATCGCCTGATTCCGATAAATGAGCGAAAAGTTATACTAAAACAAAAATCGGATCTGGAATCGCGATCAGAAAAATCGCGGATTAAATCCGAGAAAAAGAAAAATACGACGAACAAATTCGAACAAAAAAAGAAAAAAAAATAAAATAAAAACATAAAAAAACCAAAAAAAAACCCGAAGAAAACCGATCGATTTTTTATTTTTTTAATAATATCGGCAGGGAAATCGAGGCGGCGGCGAACATCGAAAGGCGCGCTGCTCCGGCGCGGCGGCGGCGGCGAACTCCGGCGGCGGCGGCGACTGGGCTGGGGCTCGGGTGGGCTTGGCGGCTCGGGGGTGGCCGCTATATAAAGGCGCCTCCGAGCGGAGTCCCGCTCGGGTACGGCCCGGTAAGGCGGTTCTTTTTTTTTATAAAACATTACGCGTAGAAACAAAATCAAAAGAAGTACCTAACGGACTGCAAAAATCCCGAAATAAATTTTCCCCGGTTTCTAAAATCAAGCCGGATTTAATTAACATTTATTTGGGTCCTAGATGCAATTTTGAAAAACGCGCATTTTTCCTAAATTCAAATAAAAGGCGAAAAACTTCCAAAATAAAACTTATTTGATTTTATTATTAAATCTTCATTATTTCTTTATTTCGGGAAAGTCATTTTATTCCCTCTCTGAATTTTTGGTAGTAGATATAATTGAAGATAAAATAAATAAAATCAATTATCCTATTTTCAAAATTTGAGAAAAATTCAAATAAGAAAATAACGAAATCCCCAACTCTCTCCGAGGGTCCTTGAGTTGCATAGAATTTCTAGGATCGAGCCAAAGATGCAACAAAATATGATATGCAATGATGATCTATGTATAACATTCCAAATTGAAAATTTGGGATGCTACACATATGTATGACATAATCGTGATATACATTCAGAAAAAGATGAATCTTCTTTGAGGTTTCCAAGTTGGATTGTGCTCAACACCGATTGCGTACAGTAGGTGTTCTTGGACTCTTTTGCACTATAATTCCTGATAATTTTCAGTGTCATTTACTTCGTCAACACAGTGTGTAGGCTCTGAATGTTTTTATGCTATTAGGTGCACACATTCTTTTGTATTTTTCTGCATGCTTTCACTAATATTGAGTCTGAAGTGTAATTTTCAGCTACCTCAGGATTATAGTGTAGGTTCTATGATTTTTTGCCATTGTATTTCTTCATTCTAGACTTCAAAGTTTCTGTAATTTCAAGAGTATCCTGTTTATTTCCCCAGATTTTATTACTATATAGTAAGTAGAAGTGTTTCTGACCTAGTGATCTTCCTGGGATGTCCCTCAATGTTTGGCTGTTTGGTGGGTCGCAAGCTGATGGGCAGTTGTTCGCCATGGTCCAGGGTATTTGTGGTTCAGGTTTAGTTGAAACCGGGTGACAGTCTAGCCCGACCCATTTTTTAGAAATAGAAAGCATACAGTCGCCGGGGTGGGGTTTTTTGGACATACAAGTGTCCTCTATTTATTTGTCAGGAAAAGTGAATGTTACCGAATGGGAAAACAATCAAGTACTAAATAGACACTCCCTAATTTTAAGAGGATTTTTAACCTAGCTTTTTCTGTTTAGTGCTGGTTTGGCTTGCCTTAGCTTTTATATTTGAACAATCAGGTTCACAAATAGATACCAACCTAGACACGAGCTGGATAAACCCTATCTAATTTTGTTTTCTCCACTTGAGATTTGCAGGGGAGGCTGCATTGCCCGGAGGAAAGGCAGAGGAGGGTGATGCTGATGATGTAGCAACATCATTAAGGGAGGCAAAGGAGGAGATTGGGCTTAATCCAACCATGGTTACTGTCGTTTCCTCGCTTGAGCACTTCTTGTCCAAGGTAAGATGTCTATGGGTTCTTGCTTATACCCCTACTGAAAAAAATCACGTTGTACAGCGGACAGACTATTTAAGTGCACACTGAAAGGCATGTTAGTTTTTCTTCTTCTTAACTTCGAAAAAACACATGCATGCAGCCAAGATTTAGGATATGCTTATAGATGTTTTGAGGATCATATAGCAGGCTTTTCTTTACAGTCCACTTTTGCCGGATAGAATTTATCTTTGTCCGTTTGACACCACGACACCCAGACACGACACCCCTGACCCCCGACACCTCTTCGGCTTCCTGTTGACTAAAAAGGTGCTTCTCGGCCTTCTAGAGGCTGACGGGGTAGTAGATGTCCGGTGCTCAACTTTTGAAGTTGAGTGTCCGCATGTGCCCGCGTAGCATGTTTCGGTGTTGCGGCAGGCGAACACTCTGGAACGTGGGCACCTGCTAATTAATTCCGTCATTAGCCCTCATGAATGGTGCGGTTGATGGTGGACACCCCACGAACATGTCCACTTGCATCTTGACTTCCTCTGCACCCATCATCGTGACTTCTGACATGGTTTCGTCTATAGGATGAAATTAGATGCTACTCCTTGCGTTTCAAAATAGTTGACAGTCGAGGGTAGAAAGAACTCATAGACAAGATCTATATTGACAACTTTAGTTTGGACAGATATGAAGTAATCAATTTTGGACATGTGGATGGCATTCAAATATGTCGGTTGCCAAACTGAATCAAGAAGGCCACAACACATAAAAATTGTAAACTATGGCAAGCAGTTTGTAGTATCTGCTTATTTTGGATGAACAAACTGGTGTGGTTGTACAAAGCTCCCGCCCACCCCGACGACCCCCGACCAGAGGTGGTTGATTGCGCCTAACGGGGAGAAGTAAGTGCATTTACTCTTTTTTTAACATTTTGCCTTGATGTTTCTTTGAATATCTAATGCGTTGGCCATGTCATACTGCAGTTCTTGGACACATGAAGATGGTGTCCGCAGGCCCAACATTGTCCTTGGTGTGATTTGTCGCCAGTGCTTCCCGGGGTGGGTCACGTTGCCTGGTGAGGGCCGGGTTCTAGAGCTAGGAATGACCTGGGAGCACTACTTGTCTGCCCCGGCCCCGTCGGAGCATAGGGTCAGCGATGTCGAGTGCGACACGGTGGCCGACATTGTGATCGCCATGTTTTGGGTAATTTCTCTTTTGCCATTTACGTTGTGTTTTCTTCTTTGATTGCATACCTTCTACATGTGTTTTCTTGTTTGATTGCAGACCTTCTAATCCGTGTTTTCTTGTTTGATTGCAGACCTTCTACAGGTGTGCTGAGTGACAGGAGGAGGCCACGGCTCGGGTTATCGACGCCAAGTGCAGGGGCCTACATGGAAACTTTCGGCACGAGGCTCGGACGCAGGCTGTTCGAGACTACTTAGCACATACTGGTATTAGGAGGAGAAAAGAGAAGTGCCGGGACAAGTATCTGAGTAAGGAGAAGTACATGAAGGTAATTACCTATTCTTAAGGCCTTGTACTTAGTTTCCTTGATTTGATTCATAGGCGTAGCGCTCAAATTTCTCTTGCTTAACTTAGGTGGCCCCGAGATAGTGTGCGGACAAGATGGACTGCTGGGAGGTGTTGGTGGATGAGTGGTGCTCTCCCCAATGGCATGTCGCCCACAACATTGCAAAGGAGAAGCGTCTCAAAATGAAAGGTGTGAAACACCATCTAGGCAGCGTCAACCTACATGGGTACGGGAAAAACTGGGTAAGTGTGGTTTGCTTCATGATTCATGCAAATTCATTCTTTGTGCTAGCTTGAGTCCTTAACTAATACTCTGTTCCTCTCTTTTAGTCAAAACACAACAAGGCTCCAGTGCCAGAGCTGTTCGACCTCTATGGCATGTCCAATACTGCACCGTACAAGAAGGCCAAGGCATTCTTTGAGTCTGACCTCGAAAATGCAAAGAACTTCAGCAACGAGGCCTCCCACCACAAGATGGTGCAGTACGTTAAGCAGGGGAAGGCGAGGAAAGGGCCGGACTTTAACCTGAGCCGGCCTCTTGATCCAGAGCTGGTGATGATATCTGGTGGCGGGAGGTCCCATGGCTCGTTAGCCATTGGTAATGGACTGATACGTTGTAGTAGCACTCTCCCGCAGATCAAGAAGAGCCAGACCAGCTCTGATCCTGAGATACCGCCTCGTTTATGACCAGTGGAAATCGAATTCCAGGTTTGTTATATGGACCCAGTAGCCTTTCCTTCATTACATTGTGTTTGCGGCTGTCGATGATTACAATGCTAACGAGTGGTGTTGCAGGCTGCTATTGAGGCAGAGAGAGCAAAGACCCAGGCTGCTTTTGAGGAGAGGGACCGGCAGGCGGCAGAGAGGGATAGGGAGAACGAGGAGAGGATGGCTAGGCTGTTGGAGGAGGAGAGGAACCGGAACGACTCGGCTAACCGGGCCATGTACGATCTCTTCATGGTAAGTTTCTTCTGCATATTAGCTAAATCATGCACGCAATGTTCCTTTCATTAGTAACTAATATGACTGACTCGTCAAAACCAAATGTGCAGTCCATGTGCGAGAAGAACGGCCAGACCCCTCCGCCGATGCCAGTCATTGCTTCGGCGGGCACGGTGAGTTTCATTTGAATGGTCATTAGTTACTAGTCTTCACATTTGACTTGCATCATACTAACAATACATTGGAAATATTTTTTGGTGCAGCGTAACTCCCGACAAGCATCGACCGATCCTTCTTTGTCTGCCACTGGCACGACCGATCCTACACCTACACCTACACCTACACCTCCCTGATGACGGTATGTTTCCCAAGTGTTTTGCTTAATAGAGTTTTGTTGTGATGCCATGTTGTATCTACACATATCGTGCATAATGTGTGTATGTTTGAAATGCATTATATGTGTGGGATTCGACACCTAGCATGTACCTTTGGTAGCCTTCCATACAGGGAAATGCTTCCTAGTGCTTCCACTGAGCCATGGTAGTTCGCTACTGCTCCGGAACACATGGATTGACTGGCATGTGTCCTTCTTTGCTCCTGTGTCTGTCCCTACGGGGAAATGTCACGCGGTGTATCACCGAAGTCCTTGTAGCTTGCTACGACTTGGTTGCACCCGCTGATGACCGACACATGCATTGTTGGGTCATGTATACCTGTCCTTGTACGTTTGTGCCACCTTGGTTCTATGACTAGTCATGTCGTCCCGGGTTCTCTCCCATATGGATACTAGCGACATAATCATATACTTAGCATTTTTTCCTCCAAAATGACCCAATATGCTTAGCTAGCTCAAAAAAGACATAATAAGCTTAATTAGCTCCAAGATGACCTATTTAACCTAGGATAGCTCTAAAATGACCTATACTTAGCATTTTTCCTCAAAAATGACTTAATATGCTTAGCTAGCTTAAAAATGACATATTTAACCTAGGATAGCTCTAAAATGACCAATACTTAGCATCTTTTCCTCCAAAATGACTTAATATGCTTAGCTAGCTCTAAAATGATATAATATGCTTAAGAAATGACATATTTAGGTCCTAAATGACTTCATATGCTTAGCTAGCTCCAAAATGACATAATAACCTTACTTAGCTCCAAAATGACCTATTTAACCTAGGCTAGCTCTAAAATGACCTATACTTAGCATTTTTTCCTCCAAAATGACTCAATATGCTTAGCTAGCTCAAAAATTACATAATAAGCTTAATTAGCTCCAAAATGACCTATTTAACCTAGGATAGCTCTAAAATGACCTATACTTAGCATTTTTTCCTCCAAAATGACTTAATATGCTTAGCTAGCTTCAAAATGACCTATTTAACCTAGGATAGCTCTAAAATGACCTATACTTAGCATCTTTTCCTCCAAAATGACTTAATATGCTTAACTAGCTCTAAAATGACATAATATGCTTAAGAAATGACATATTTTAGGTCCTAAATGACTTCATATGCTTAGCTAGCTCCAAAATGACATAATAACCTTACTTAGCTCTAAAATGACCTATTTAACCTAGGATAGCTCTAAAATGACCTATACTTAGCATTTTTTCCTCCAAAATGACTCAATATGCTTAGCTAGCTCAAAAATTACATAATAAGCTTAATTAGCTCCAAAATGACCTATTTAACCTAGGATAGCTCTAAAATGACCTATACTTAGCATTTTTCCTCCAAAATGACTTAATATGCTTAGCTAGCTTAAAAATGACCTATTTAACCTAGGATAGCTCTAAAATGACCTATACTTAGCATCTTTTCCTCCAAAATGACTTAATATGCTTAGCTAGCTCTAAAATGATATAATATGCTTAAGAAATGACATATTTTAGGTCCTAAATGACTTCATATGCTTAGCTAGCTCCAAAATGACATAATAACCTTACTTAGCTCCAAAATGACCTATTTAACCTAGGCTAGCTCTAAAATGACCTATACTTAGCATTTTTTCCTCCAAAATGACTCAATATGCTTAGCTAGCTCAAAAATGACATAATAAGCTTAATTAGCTCCAAAATGACCTATTTAACCTAGGATAGCTCTAAAATGACCTATACTTAGCATTTTTTCCTCCAAAATGACTTAATATGCTTAGCTAGCTTAAAAATGACCTATTTAACCTAGGATAGCTCTAAAATGACCTATACTTAGCATCTTTTCCTCCAAAATGACTTAATATGCTTAACTAGCTCTAAAATGACATAATATGCTTAAGAAATGACATATTTTAGCTCCTAAATGACTTCATATGCTTAGCTAGCTCCAAAATGACATAATAACCTTACTTAGCTCCAAAATGACCTATTTAACCTAGGCTAGCTCTAAAATGACCTATACTTAGCATTTTTTCCTCCAAAATGACTCAATAAGCTTAGCTAGCTCAAAAATTACATAATAAGCTTAATTAGCTCCAAAATGACCTATTTAACCTAGGATAGCTCTAAAATGACCTATACTTAGCATTTTTTCCTCCAAAATGACTTAATATGCTTAGCTAGCTTCAAAATGACCTATTTAACCTAGGATAGCTCTAAAATGACCTATACTTAGCATCTTTTCCTCCAAAATGACTTAATATGCTTAACTAGCTCTAAAATGACATAATATGCTTAAGAAATGACATAGTTTAGCTCCTAAATGACTTCACATGCTTAGCTAGCTCCAAAATGACATAATAACCTTACTTAGCTCTAAAATGACCTATTTAACCTAGGATAGCTCTAAAATGACCTATACTTATCATTTTTCCTCCAAAATGACTCAATATGCTTAGCTAGCTCAAAAATTACATAATAAGCTTAATTACCTCCAAAATGACCTATTTAACCTCGGATAGCTCTAAAATGACCTATACTTAGAATATTTCCTTCAAATGACTTAATATGCTTAGCTAGCTTAAAAATGACCTATTTAACCTAGGATAGCTCTAAAATCACCTATACTTAGCATCTTTTCCTCCAAAATGACTTAATATGCTTAGCTAACTCTAAAATTACATAATATGGTTAAGAAATGACATATTTTAGGTCGTAAATGACTTCATATGCTTAGCTAGCTTCAAAATGACATAATAACCTTACTTAGCTCCAAAATGACCTATTTAACCTAGGCTAGCTCTAAAATGACCTATACTTAGCATTTTTTCCTCCTAAATGACTCAATATGCTTAGCTAGCTCAAAAATGACATAATAAGCTTAATTAGCTCCAAAATGACCTATTTAACCTAGAATAGCTCTAAAATGACCTATACCTAGCATTTTTTCCTCCAAAATGACTTAATATGCTTAACTAGCTTAAAAATGACCTATTTAACCTAGGATAGCTCTAAAATGACCTATACTTAGCATCTTTTCCTGCAAAATGACTTAATATGCTTAACTAGCTCTAAAATGACATAATATGCTTAAGAAATGACATATTTTAGCTCCTAAATGACTTCATATGCTTAGCTAGCTCCAAAATGACATAATAACCTTACTTAGCTCCAAAATGACCTATTTAACCTAGGATAGCTCTAAAATGACCTATACTTAGCATTTTTTCCTCCAAAATGACTCAATATGCTTAGCTAGCTCAAAAATTACATAATAAGCTTAATTAGCTCCAAAATGACCTATTTAAACTAGGATAGCTCTAAAATGACCTATACTTAGCATTTTTTCCTCCAAAATGACTTAATATGCTTAGCTAGCTTAAAAATGACCTATTTAACCTAGGATAGCTCTAAAATGACCTATATTTAGCATCTTTTCCTACAAAATGACTTAATATGCTTAGCTAACTCTAAAATGACATAATATGCTTAAGAAATGACATATTTTAGCTCCTAAATGACTTCACATGCTTAGCTAGCTCGAAAATGACACAATAACCTAACTTAGCTCTAGAATGACCTTAGCATGTTTTACACCAAAATGACTTAGTATGCTTAGATAGCTCAAAAATGACATAATAACCATACTTAGCTCCAAAATGACCTATTTTACAGATATAAGTCGCATCATAATAATCTTCACATTTTAGTTGCATCATAATAATCTTCACATTTTAGTTGCATCATAATAATCTTCTTCTTCTAGTCTTCTTCTTCTAACTTTCTTCTTTCCCATTTTACAGATTTGCTTAAGATCACGGAAGCTTGGGTTGATGGAGTGCTTGTATTTAGTTTTTGTTTTGACCTTGTGAAACTTGCTACCTATGGATCAAACTGTGTAATATTGATGAAACTATGTATATGTACGGATGAAACTTGCAACTATTGGTAACATGTGTTGGATATATATGTGTTCATGACTATTGGTAATATGTGTTGAATATGCTATATTGGTCATATAAATATAATTGTGTTTGATTTTCTATGAAAATGAATTGATATAAGAAAAAACAAAATTAAATGGGGCAATATAGTCACTTTTCCATCTGCTGGCAGATGGCAAAGAGCTTTGCCATCAGCTGGCAGATGGCAAAGAGGCCACGTGTCATCTACATGTACAATTTGGGCTGGCCTATTTGGGCTCTTTGCCATCTACCAGTAGATGGTAAAGCTCTTTGCCATGTGGTGGCAGACGACAAAGTTTGCAGCCTTTGCCATTTGCTGGCAGACGGCAAAGTTTGCAGCCTTTGCCATCTGCTGGCAGACGGCAAACAGCCTGTAGCCTTTGCCATCTGCTGGCAGATGGCAAAGTATGCCGTTAGCCTTCTAACGGGGCTAACCCTGTTAAGAGGCTTTGCCATCTGCCAGCTGATGGCAAAGCCACAAGCTCTTTGCCATCAGCCAGCTGACGGCAAAGAAGCCTTTACCAGCAGGGTTTCAGACAAACTGTTTGCCATATACTGGCAGATGGCAAAGCCTTTGCCATCCGCCGACCATGCCTTTGCCATCTGCCATGGCAGATGGCAAAGTGCCAGATTCCAGTAGTGGTGACATTAGGGTTTTGGTTGATGTGTGTCTTAATGTGTTATTTTGCTACGAACTCTAGCATTGTTTGTGACACTTATAGGAATAGCCCAATGGTTGATCGGAAAGAATAACTTTGAGGTGGTTTCATACCCTACAATAATCTCTTCGTTTGTTCTCCGCTATTAGCAATACAAAAAAATACACTTCCATGATGATACGTGTTTGTCACAGTAGGTCGCGTTTTCTGTCATGCATGTACATCCATGACGATTTTAGGACAGAATCAAGATAGTCATACCTGTGTTGTCGTAGAAGTGTTCCATGACATTACCAAAATTATCATCACGGAAGTGTCCACTTCCATGACGATAAATCGTGCGTCACAGAAGTGCTTTCGTCAAGGGTGACCGACACGTGGCATCCACCGTAACGGAACGCCATTAAGCTATTGGGTCGGGTTTTGGATCTGATAACCCGTTAACAGCCCCGACCAATGGGGATTTTCCACGTGTAAAATCATCATTGGCTGGAGGAAACACGTGGCGGCTCAACGCTGGGACAGATGTCATCCACTCATTGGACAGACGGCGCCTATGATACGTAAACACGTGGCACGGCCCAACAGAGGCCCATTCCTGTGAAAAGGCCGGCCCGTTTTACTTGGTCAAAAGGTGGCGGGCCTGCCCATGGAAAGCCTGTTAACGACATGTTCGCATATAGCCCATTTACAGCCCGCTAACCCAAGGCCCGCTACGCCCTATTCGAATTAGGCCTAGTAGCGTCATCTGGGCCATCCAATATGATTCTAGCCCATTTTCACTTCTGGCCCATGTATGGCCCATGACGTCTTTCGGCCCATATGAGGCCCTATGTAACTCTTGGCCTATTAATGACCCGTGCTGAAACTGGCCTGTAATGAACAATGTATCACTTTACACCCATTAACGGCCCATAAAGAATAGTGTATCACTTTATACCCATTAACGACCCGTTATTCTGTTGGGCCGTTTCCAGCCCATGTTATCTTTCGGCCTTCTCAGAGCCCATTTATTCTTGGGCTCATTTCCAGCATTCGTTTACTTACGGCCCGTTACTGTCATTTTCTGCTTGTGGGCCAAATTTAGCCCGTGGTTACAGTCGGCCCGTTTGTGGTGCGTTAATACGTTGGGCCGCTTTCATAGCGTCATCAAATACGGCCTATTAACGATGGCCCATTATGGTTGTCCCATGAACGGACGATTCTAACTCTATCCCGTTTACGGCCAGAATGTGGTCTGTTTGGCCCATGTTTGGCCAATCGATCATACGACCCGTATAAGGCCCATTGATGATACGGCCCGTAGAAGGCCCATTGTTTCTACGGCCCGTAGAAGGCCCATTGTTTCTACGGCCCATA
Organism: Triticum aestivum; assembly: GCF_018294505.1. NCBI lineage: Eukaryota > Viridiplantae > Streptophyta > Magnoliopsida > Poales > Poaceae > Triticum > Triticum aestivum. The sequence continues at coordinate 692,042,405 of NC_057798.1, read as the reverse complement.
GAAGGCCCACTATTTCTACGGCCCGTAGAAGGCCCGCTGTTTATACGTCCGGTAGGAGGCCCAGTGTCACTACAGTAAATATTAGCCCATGGTTATTGTGGCCTAGTTTAAAAAAATAGGTTATTGCAGCCGCTAGCAAACCGCGGAAAAAGAACTGCACTGACTACAAGCAAACAAATAAACAAGACAACAAGGAAATAAATAAGCAAGCAACTTACACTAGGCTATCACGGCTATTACACATATTACATCCACTAGGCATCAAAGTTCGCCACCAGTGCAAATATAGGGAACACAACAACATATAAACGTCGCAGCAAAACAAGTCCAGAACTGAAACCACTTCAGAAGATCTCAAGAAACAATATCCTGGGCACACATAATGCTGGCAAGATGCTTAGCAAGCTTATTAACTTTCTCTTGTTTGGCGCTTAAGTCCTCCAGCACTTGTTGTTGCACCAGAAAGTATGCATCTGAATTCTACAGGGACATCCTCAGTCCTTCTGCTTCCTGTCGCATAACATCTGATCGATGTCTTTCAACTTGAAGTTGAGACTCAAGAAGCCGAACTGATTCAGGCAACGAGTTCGAAGAGCTAGTGCTAGCAGTGTTAGCCAGTAACTCGAACACTACATCAAGACATGACTTTGGGGTTGTCTCAGTGTCTTCAATATAGTTTTATCAGCTTTCTTGGAGACCAACAGGGATGTCTCACTATCTTGAACCTTATCTGCATTACTTCCTTTATCATTGCATAACAGGGTACTCTTCTCCGATATTTTTATCCGCGCTCTAAAAGAGAAACAAACTAACACATCTCAGGTTTACAATGTAGTGTATGAAACTCATTTTGGTAAACTAGATCAGTAGTAAGGTGGACAGGATAACAGCATGAAACAAACATATATCTATGTAGTATGGTCATTGTATGGTCTATATCATTCTAGTTTATGTTGCCAAATCAAGATAGATACAGTTCGAATCATATCTATTTAATACAAAGCAGCATAGACAGAATATAAGTGTGGGAAACTACACAGCAATAACAACACTTGTAATGTGCATGGCATGAGAACATAACTGTTTATTCAATTGAAACTGAAATCAACATAGAGCAAGTTACAAAAGCAAACAGCCAAACACGTTGAAGAAACAGGTTTAAAACATACCTGTTGCGCCATCGGAGTTTCAATTGCATCCTTCAAATTTGAAATTAGTTGGTATCAGTAAATACAGTAATGCAAGAGCAAAGTAGTATGAACCATAGCTACAGAACCTGACCTGAGAACAATTCTTCTTCTGCTTTAAGCGTTGACTTCGGGTTCGGAGTGGTGGTCCTCGTGATTTGGGCACTGCAGTTGCCTTACTAACTGCTCGTGTTTGGGTGCTCTGTGGTGGAGACGGTGATGTGTCAACGGGAATTAGGTGTCTATCTGCTGGGGTTGGGGTTAGAAGGGGTGTAGCTGGTTCTCTGTCCAACTGGGTAGGGGTACAATCTGTATGAGTGTGGGTTATGTGTGGTGGGGATGGTTCTTGGCCAAGTACAACCATGGTTCTATCTGCATCGATAGGTAGCACGATCTTTTGTGAAGACCATGTTTTTACTCCCACACATACTGCCATCACTCCCTCCAATTGAAATGGTTGATAAACAAGAAAAGTAATTGAATGTACAGGTATTGTAAGATAGACAGGTGCAATGGATAGTAGGGAAGAAAACAGGGCATGAAATAATTCACATTTATGTTGTCTAAGCAAACAGAATAGCAGGATATAATTTCACATATATGATGGATAATTAAACAGGATAGCATGACACAATTTCACATGTATGATGGCTAACTAAATAGGATAGAATGACATACTTCAAAATATGATGACTATGTAAACAGGATGACATGATATAACTTTATGATGGGTCTATTAAAGTAGTTGGCATGCCATAAATCACAAACATGCCGTCGATGGAAACATGATGGCATGATATAATTCACGGATAGAATGACATAATTTAAAATATGATGACTATGTAAACAGGATGAGATGATATAACTATATTATGTCTTTCGAAAATGGGTTGGCATGTCATAATTCAGATACATGCTGTCTATGTAAACATCATGGCATGACATAATTCAAATATATGATTTATATACTAAGGAAGTGAGCAGAGGGCAATCGCATATATGATGTGTCAACTAAGGAGATGGCATTCAATATTGTGTATATGATGTAAAAACTAAGCATTGCAATACAACATATGCATTATATGAGTAATATAACCCTGCCAAGTTTGAGCATACACCTCAGGGGGATAATAGAACTGGTCATCTGCCTCTGAATCCTCCTCTGAAGAGCTATCTGTAACCAGGAAGATATTTCCTTCAGCAGGTAGCATTGTCTCCTCTAAAGACCTTGTTTTCACTCCAGATTTCTCCATCACAAATTCAAATGGCTGATGCACAGGAAGAGCAGTTGAATATACAAACATTGTCGACAAAAGCAATGAGAAATACAAAAAAAGGACGGCATGATATAATTCACATATATGATGCTTGCCTAAACAGCATGGCATTGCATAATTCACATACATAATGCCTTGCAACAAGATAACATTGCATAATTCACATATATAATGTCTTGCAACAAGATGGCATTGCATAATTCACATATATGGTAATTAGACACTAAACAGGTGGCATTCACACAAAGCATGTCTAAACTAAGAAAATGACATAGCAATGCAAGATACCATACGCACGATATGAGCAACATAACCCTACCAAGTTAGGGCATCCACCTCGGGGGGGGGGGGGAATATGACTGGTCATCTATCTCTGAATCCTCCTCCGAGGAGCTATCGGTAACCAGCAAGACATGCGCTTCGTGAGATAGCATTGTCTGCTCTGAAGACCTTGTTTCCACTCCATATTTTTCCATGACCGTGCCGAATGGCTGATGCACAGGAAGAGTAATTGAATGTACTACAATTGTTGACAAATTTAACACGTACAAAAATGATGGCATGATATAATTCACATATAAGATGACTGGCTAACCAGGGTTGCATTGCAAAATTCACATATATGATGCCTGTCTAGACAAGATGGCATTGCATGATTCACATATACGATAAAGAAACTAAATAGATGGCATTGACACAAAGCATGTCTAAACTAAGTAGATGACATCATTAATGTATACAGTAAACAATGTAAGGCACCATATGCATGATATTACCAACATCATCACGCCAAGTTAGAGCGAAGACCTCATGGGGTAAATAGGAGTGGTCTTTGAGGGAGTCCTGGATAAAGGGGTATCCCTACAGTCGGACTGTGTACATCGTCCGGACTATTGAAGCGTGAAGATACAAGACTCAATACTTCGGCCTGTGTCCGGATGGGACTCTCCTTGGCGTGGAAGGCAAGCTTGGCGATCCGTATATTGTGTTTCCTTCCGTGTAGCCGACTCCATGTAAACCCTAGCCCTCTCCGGTGTCTATATAAACCGGAGAGGATGGTCCTTAGAAGGCCGATCACATTTACAATCATACCATCATAGGCTAGCTCCGAGGGTTTAGCCTCTATGATCTCGTGGTAGATCAACTCTTGTACTACCCATATCTTCAATATTAATCAAGTAGGAAGTAGGGTTTTACCTCCATCGAGAGGGCCCGAACCTGGGTAAACATCTGTGTCCCGTGCTTCCTGTTACCATCAGCCTTGACACACAGATCGGGACCCCCTACCCAAGATCCACCGGTTTTGACACCGACATTGGTGCTTTCATTGAGAGTTCCTCTGTGTCGTCGCCACAAGGCTCGATGGCTCGTCTCGTCGTCAAGGACAATATCACCTCGGGGGAGCTCTGGCTGTAGGCCAAACTCTCCAACTTGGTGGCTTTATCATGGCCGCCCCATCGGCGGTAGCACCGACGATGGCCTCTCGGGTCATCAATCGTAACCTTCGCGTCAGTTCGAAACTCGCCGAACAGATAGATCCGATGGAGCTCTCCTCCCTTAATGAGCTCTTGGATCGCATCGCCGCTCTGGGAGTCGCCACAGACTATGACCAGGTCGGGCTTAAACCCGACCAAAGGGACATTAGATCCCCGCCGGCCACCCATGAGATAGAGGTAGTGGAGGAACCACACACGGACCGCCCCTCGACTTTGAGGATGAACTATGTCCGGATCACCGAACTCCTTGAGCCAAATACCTGCTCAAAGGAAGACATGACCCAAGTCCCGGACTTAGAACCGAGCATGGGGCCAAAGAAAACGGGTGTTACTCCAGATCCCGAGCTTTCAAGCTCGGTACCTCCCATGCCCCTGGGTGTTAGATCGGATCGGAATCCGGATTCAGCCAACAACACCCACCAGGACGTAAACTGTCTCTCCCGCATCAGGCAAGAGCCCCAGGAGACCGTACATCACTACTGGGCCAGATTCCTCCTTGCGCTTAACAAGGTCCAGGACTGCCGCGAGGAGGACGTAGTCTTACTCTTGTGCAAAAACTGCACGGACAAAGGACTCCTTAATGCTATAAGCCGCCATGACATAGTACACTTTGCGGATTTGGCAATCATAGTACAGAAGTACTGTGCTATGGAAAGCGCCTGGAAAACCCAAACAGAATTTTGGGACAGTATAGCTCTCACCAAGACCTTTGTCCGAACTAAACGGGCGAACTCTCTTAAGTCGGCCGACCCTGTCCCCAAGAAGCCAAAACACACCCCAGTGTGGGGAACCGTATTGGAAGAATGGCTCAATGGACCATGTAAACTCCGCAGCACTCCGGACACGACACCAACTCATAGCCTTAGAGCATGTTGGATACTCCGGCAGGTTGCAAAAAGTGGTGAGGATCTTCTTGCAAACCATAAAGCAGAACAACATCCCACCAACGAACACAATGCGGTGTTAACAGTCTTCGAGACTTTCGCCTCAAACAATAGGCGCAAGCGAGCTCATCGAAGCTCCGCCGAAATTTGCCATGTGGCAAAGATAAACCCCTGGAACGACACTGCTATAACTTTCAATGCCAGTGATGAACCCCGATCCCAGACTGTCCGGGCACCAGCCGCTCTGGTCCTTAGACCAATCGTGGATGGCTTCCGGCTCACTAAAGTACTCATGGATGGCGGAAGCGGATTAAACTTGATCTATGAAGAAACGCTCAACAAGATGGAAATTGATAAAGGCCGCATTGAGCAAAGCGGCACCACCTTCAGGGGAATCATCCCTAGCCGGGAAGCACGGTGTGCGGGAAAAATCACACTCGATGTGGAATTTGGCACCCCAGAGAATTACAGGTCCAAAGAGATCACATTCCAAGTGGCTCCTTTCAGCAGCAGATACCACACCCTTGTAGGGCGGGACGCGTTTGCAAGCTTTCAAGCTATACCCACATTACGGGTACATGAAGCTTAAAATGCCCGGACCCAATGGAATCATCACTCTAGTTAGTGATCCAGACGTCGCACTCTATGCCGAAAACAAAACCGCAACACTAGCCTTGGAGGCATTATCCGAAGCCCTAGCAGTAGAAGAATTAACGACACTACGCACCACTGTAGACAGGGATGACGTGATACTCGATAAGCGACCCAAGTCCACCTCATTTAAACCCGCAGATGAGATAGTCAAATTCCAAGTCCATCCAACGGACCCCATGAAGACAGCTTCCATCGAGACACAGTTGAGCCCCGCTATCGACGCCACACTACAAGACTTCTTACGCGAGAATTGGGACATTTTCTCCTAGCACCCATCTGACATGCCGGGCATCCCGCACGGATTTGCCGAACATAGCCTCAACATACTAAAGGGATATAGACCTGTTAAACAGACCCTAAGGCGATCTTCAGAGCCCAAACGGCAAGCCATGGGGGAAGAGCTAGCCAAGCAACTTGAGGCCGGATTCATCAGAGATATCAAGCATCCGGATTGGCTGGCAAACTTGGTAATGGTACCAAAGAAGGACAAATCCTGGCGCCTATGCGTCGACTTCAAAGACCTCAACAAGGCTTACCCCAAGGATCCCTTTCCCCTCCCTTGCATCGATCAAATCATCGACGCCATAGCAGGACATGACTCGCTGTGTTTCCTCGATGCATACTCTGGATACCATCAAATAAAGATGGCAGAGTCCGACCAAGCTGCAACAGCCTTCATAACGCCATATGGCCCCTTCTGCTTCAACACTATGCCTTTCGGGCTTAAGAATGCGGGCGCAACCTATCAATGCATGATTCAAACATGCCTGGAAAAGCAAATCGGCAAAACAGTGGAAGCATACGTGGACGACGTAGTCATAAAAACTAGACATGTCGACACCCTAATAGATGACTTGAGGCTTACGTTCGACAACCTCCGAACATACGACATCAAGTTAAATCTGGAAAAAATGCGTTTTCGGCGTTCCCTCAGGAAAACTGCTGGGCTTCATCGTTTCCAATAGAGGAATTGAAGCTAATCCGGCAAAAATCCGAGCTTTGTCGCAATTGGCTATACCAACAGACCTCAAACACATCCAGAAACTAGCTTGATGCGTGGCTGCTTTGAGCCGCTTTATCTCCAGGTTAGGCGAAAAGGCGCTACCTCTTTACCGCCTTCTCCGGCGCACCGAACACTTCGTGTGGACGGATGCAGCCGCGGCCGGACTCGATGAAATAAAGACCTTATTGGCCAATAATCCAGTCCTAACAGCGCCAAATATCGGTGAACCTATGCTGCTGTACATAGCTGCAACACATCAAGTTGTAAGCGCAGTGCTCGTCGTTTAACGAGAGAGTGACGGATACAAATTCCCGCTCCAAAAGCCGGTTTATTACGTATCCACGGTCCTCACCCCATGCAAATCCCGATACCTACACTATCAAAAAATAGCATAAGCGGTCTTCATGGCATCCCGGAAGCTGCGACACTACTTTCAAGAGTGTTTGATTACAGTAGCCTCCGAAGTACCACTCAATGACATAATAAATAACCACGACGCTACGGGATGGATTGCATAATGGGCTATTGAGCTCCTTCCGTTCGACATAATATACAAACCACGGCGGGCCATCAAGTCGCAAGTACTGGCTGACTTTGTCGCTGAATGGACGGAAGCCGAACTCCCTAAAGAGTACGGTGTGTACTCCAACTGGATCATGCACTTCGACGGCACTAAAATGCTGGCCGGATTGGGAGCAGGTGTAGTCCTGACATCTCCCACTGGAGACACGGTCCAGTATGTCCTCCAAATACTATACACAGATTCCAACAATGTAGCCGAATATGAGCCTCTGTTGCATGGTCTTGGGATGGCAGTCTCTATGGGCATCCAAGCCTGGAAGTGCGCGGGGATTCGAACCTCACAATATCACAAATAAATGAAGACTTTGATGCCAAGGATCCGAAAATGGCGGCCTACCGTAATGCCATCCTCAAAATGTCAGCTCGGTTCGAGGGGCTCGAATTCCACCAAGTGGCTCGAGAAAACAATCAAGCGGCGGACGTCCTCGCCCGCATCGGTGCTAAACGCGATCCTGTCCCACCTAACATATTCCTGGAAAGGTTGTTCAAGCAGTACTAGCACCTGATCTGAACACACCCCCGGATTCCGAATTATCAGACAAAATTGGAGGCTCTACCACCGAAATAACATCTTCACCCCACGAAATCATGGCTGTCATAGCATCGTGGACCGAGCCTTTCTTGGCCTACCTAAATAGGCAGGAGCTCCCCGAAGACCAAAATGAAGCACGCTGCATCGTCCGGCATTCTAAAGCTTACAAAGTCCATGAAGGGGAACTCTATAAGAAAAGCGCGACCGGAGTGCTTCAAAGGTGCATCTCCGAAGAGGAAGGGCGGCAGCTCTTGGCTGAAATCCATGCCGGACTGGGCGGGCACCATGCCGCGGCTCGAGCACTAGTCAGCAAGGCCTTCCGTATAGGGTTCTACTAGCTAACGGCCCAAGCAGATGCACAGGACCTTGTCCAACACTGCATCGGTTGCCAGCTCTTCGCCAATCAGAGTCATATGCCCCTTATTGCTTTCCATACAATCCCCATAACTTGGCCCTTCGTGGTTTGGGGGTTGGATATGGTCGGACCCCTTAAAGGGGGAAGCCACAAGAAAAAATACTTATTGGTCATGGTAGACAAGTTCACCAAATGGATAGAATCCAAACCAGTTAAAATGGCCGAATCCGGACCAGTAATAAACTTCATATCCGGGGTCGTACACCGATACGATGTCCCCCACAGCATCATCAGCGATAATGGCTCAAATTTCACAACCGATGATGTGAAAGCTTGGTGCAGCAAAATGGGCATTAAGCTCGACTATGCTTCCGCCTACCATCCTCAAACCAATGGCTAGGTCGAACGGAAAACGGTCTCATCATGAGCGGCATCAAACCCAGACTAGTGAGATCCTTGACAGAGTCGGACACTCACTGGGTGGAGGAGCTCGACTCCATACTCTGGGGCTGTGGACCACGCCGAGTCGTACAACCGGATATATACCATTTTTTATGGTGTACGGCGCGGAAGCAACACTACCCTGCGACATAATACATGATTCGCCACGCGTACGCATGTACGGAGAGAAGGAAGCCGAGTTAGATCGGCAGGGAACTTGGACGCCCTGGAGGTGGAGCGCGATGTTGCAAAAGCCCGTTCCGCATTCTATCAGCAGCTGGCTCGATGATATCAAAGCAGAGAAGTGCGGGCCAAAACATACAATATTGGCGAGCTCATTCTACGCCTACCGGAGAAGAAGAAGGACAAACTCAAACCCAAGTGGGAAGGTCCCTTCGTCATTGACAAAGTTCTCGCCGGAGGAGCGTACCGCTTACGTAATGCATCCGATAACTGACTCGAGTCGAACCCATGGAACGCGGCCAGACTCCAGAGATTCTACGCCTAACGCCGAACTTAGCGTTCGTCGCCTTACCCCTCCCCCGTTTTTTTACGCTCCACCCACTTTTCCTTTCTCGACATTTTTTCTCTTCACACAATGTACTTAATACAGTGTGGACTCCCGGATTGCTCCGGCCGCACTATGTGTGTAAGCAATACATGGGGGCTTCTCGTACGGAAGCTAAAACTAACCACTCAAATGGCTTTTTGCCCATCACATATGAGCTTCTTTTTCCATATGTGCCTTTTCTTCACCATTATATGCATCGATATGACTTAAGACGTGGCCAAGCTGGGTTACCTGGCTCTAGTGTTTATGCCCTATGTTCCCGTTAATTCAGCTAGGGCATAAGGGGAGCACCTCTGTGATTGTTACTGCCGGTTCAGCCAGATGTGTACCTCAGACTGGGTGAAGCCGAAAGCTAGTTTCCTTAAGAGAATATTCGGTCGGTGACCAAAAGATGTATTCGTTTATTACAATGTAAATCCCCTGAAGTCTTGTATCCTGCGCCATCGCTCGCAGTCCAGACATGCGCATTGCCGCATGCATACCCAGGGAAAGGAACCCCTAACGGAACTATTCTCCTTGGAAGATGTTTCTTACTATCCATGTAATATAACATAACTTGTTGGGTACTTGTCTGTTCAAGCACTTATGATCCCTACGCCTGGTCTCCACGCATACCCCAGTTTTGTATAACTGCGCGGGTATTCGGACACACCCCGGACTGTAGGATCTGGGGGTTGAAGCGAAAAGGTCCGCCATGACAAATGATTTTAATCCGGCTAGGGGCTACTCATGCCCATCTAATTACACAGTCACTTGGACTGACTATATTCCTCCTCTATGCCATCCAACAGGCTATCTTGCTTACAATCCTGTTTGGAATACTTTGCGGCTAAAGCTACCTGGTCATATACCAGACTTACGGGAATTTCTGCCCATCGGGCCCCGCTGGTCCTACTTCGGCCATATGGTTCGGGTCCAGCTTGGTGTAGCGCGTCTTCACCATTGCCCAAGCTTCTCTTGCACCTTGCCAACACACTGATATCTTCCACAGTCGGAAGCGCCGCCGGGCTCCCTGAAGCAGGTCCACAAGCTCCCCCATGCCATTAGGCAGGAGGCTTGATGGCCACAAGGCCTGAGCAACGCCGTGCATCACCTGCCGAGCTTGCTCGTGCAAATGTGGAAGTTCTTGTAGTAAATCACCTGTAGATGAGGGAATCCCCTCCTCGGGGCAACCCTTTAACACTCCTACAGGCAAAAAATACTTCAATACACTTCCTTGCGGAACTATCATATAGTTCGTCTAGGCACTCACCATAAATGCCACGTCGAATCCTTTTATTCTCCATTACGGAGTCCGCCAGCTAGGCGCGGACGTCTTTTAACTCCACATCCAACCGGATATTGGCATCTTGAAGATTGTTCTTCTCCTGCCGAACTTGCGTGAGAATGTGCTCGCCAGCCTTTAGCTGCCCTTTGAGATGCGAGTCGTCATCTCTTCCGCCCTCCAGATTCACCCCGGGATTATCTGCAGAATTTTCTGTTAGATTTATCATATCAGCCATTTACTAACTGGTACCTCTTAGTACAATTGATACAAATGTTACCAGTGGAGGCCTTCTGGGATCCCTCTAACTTGGCAACCGCGTCCCTCAGCTAGGCTTTACACCCCTCTAGCTCCCGAGCCAATTGTTCATTCTTATCTGCAAGAACCTGTGAATACATTGATCCTTCAAACAGTTGTTCCAACTATTTCAAGTCTCAGGGTTTACTGCTACACATACTTATCAAAATTTCTTACCCGTATATCTTTGGTATACTGGTTCGTCGCCTGGGCAAGCCCGCCTTGAGCAGCTCGGATGTATGTGTCTGCCGAATTGAAGGCATTAAAGGCCTCTTCGGAAAAGATGTTGTTCCGAAGCACGGCCCTCCGGCGCCGGTGATTCATGGCGCTCTCCACTTCGGAGTTTGTGGATGATAACATATCTGCATCCTCTGTCGGAGACCTATGCGGTACTGGCCCCGTGCACGCCTCCACCCTCGAAGCTGGTTCTGGAACCCGGCTAGAGGAGGCGTGATTGGCAGGATCCCCGGATATAGTTCGGCTGCTCCACTTCCTGCCAAGCAAGGTTGTCAGAATCGCGATTCTGTTATATGATTCTACGACTTTAAGATCCAAACTAACGTCTCTAATTCTATGATTTTAGTTCATGGAATCTACGTTTCTATGATCTTGATAGTGAAGAATCTACGATTTGCGATCCTACCATCAGAGTTCCGATCCGATTCAAAATCGCGATTCTAACAAGCTTGCTGCCAAGACACAAAGGGTGATGTCATATTTCAAATACTATTATCACAGGACAGGTTATTACTTTACCTCTGTAGCGGTGTGTTGACCCTCATCGCCTTCTCTTGAGCCTGTCCGATCCGGACGCCCGTGGTTGACGAGTCCCTAGGGGCTCGGCCCCGTGCTCCGACCGTCGTCTCTGCAAGCAGCACGACGCCTCAAGGGTAAATCATGATACCTGAGGAGAGTCCTCTTCGGAATATAGGGTTTTTTAGTTAGGCTTACACACAACACAGGGAGCAGTCCGGGATAATCGGCCGTTATGGCCACCGAGGCACCATCCCAGCTCGCTTGATGAAATACCCCATTGACAGGCTACACGGTAATATCTGGATCTTCTTTGAGTCCTGGATCTAGGGCCCTTCTGGGGTCCTCTGTCTACGAGGAGGGGCTGAAGATTCCTTCTACGGCCCTCCCTAGTTCCTTCTCGGAAACGTTGATGCAGGTAATATTAGCAGAAGAACGCTAAAGTAAGCAAAACAAGGAAAGGAGTGACGACTCGCCCACTCTGGGGGGATGTACATGGAGAATCCGCCCCGCGGTTTAATGTGAAGGAGCTCCTCCTCTTCCCCTTTGTATAAATCGGACAATATCCTTGCCAAAGCGGCGGCGGAGTCCGGACCCTTACGGCCACAGCAGGTGGCGTCATCTTCCCCATTGAAGTGCCACATGGGCTTCCCCCGATACTGAAGCGGTTGCACTCCCCGTATTATGCATATTGCCATGACCTCGACTATCGTCAGTCTGGATTTGGCTAGTAGCTTTATCCTGCCCATCAGGAAGTATATTTCCCTCGTGTCCTCTTCTTGAGGGCCCCGAGGGCACCAGCTTAGGCGCTCCCTCGGTGGGGCGTTACTGAAGTTGGGGAGACCTATCCGGATTGGATCCGGAAGGGGAACGTCATCAATGTAAAACCACTCTGAAGGCCAGTTTCCCGGTGCCTTCTGAGGAGTGCCGGACAGGTATCCGGTCTCGGCAATGTGCCATACTTCGGCCCCGCCCACTTGACATAGGGATTCTCCCTGTGTGCGAGGGACGAGGCAGAACAGCTTCCTCCATAATCTGAAGTGAGGTTCGCAGCCCACAAACAGCTCGCAAAGGGCGACATACCCCGCTATATGCAAAATGGAGGTGGGGGTAAGATTGTGCAACTGGAGGCCGTAGAACTCCAGGAGCCTGTGGAGAAACGGGTGGATGGGAAACCCAACACCCCTTAGTAGATGCGGGATGAGACATATACGCTTCTCTGGAGATGGATTTGGAGATCCCTCCGCTTGTTCCCCTCCATTGTAAGTAGCTATTCCAGCTCGGACGGGGACCATGAATGTTGGTGGGATAAACCCTTGGGCATGTAGCTCTATCAAACGGCTATGAGGAATAGAACAATCTCCCCAATCCCCCAACATGGAACGAGGAGAGCGAGTAGAAGAGCCGCGACGCCCGGCCATGTAGGAATGGTTTTTCGTGGAGCGCTCTGTTGGATACTAGCTCGGGGAGGGAGAGTGAGGTTTGGATCTGAGAATCACCGTCCCTTCAAATAGATGGTCAACCCAAAGGATTGAGGGTTGTAAATGCAAAAATGCCTCGACTCTTCGCATTCGCTCGACGCATGGAGATGGTCATTATTGAGACACAGAAGCCGAGGGTTACAACAATGATGGGATACCGGACACTATTCGTCGTAACAGGTACTTTGGAGTATTCGGAGATGGAACCCGCCATGCAATGCCGAAGACAAGACTACGCACCGGACTCATTGTCATTGAAGCCTGGTTCAGGGGCTACTGAGGGAGTCCTGGATAAGGGGGTATCCGGACAGCCGGACTGTATACATCGTCCGGACTATTGAAGCGTGAAGATACAAGACTCAAGACTTCGGCCCGTGTCCGGATGGGACTCTCCTTGGCATGGAAGGCAAGCTTGGCGATCCGGATATTGTGTTTCCTTCCGTGCAACCGACTCCATGTAAACCCTAGCCCTCTCCGGTGTATATATAAACCGGAGAGGATGGTCCTTAGAAGGCTGATCACATTCACAATCATACCTTCATAGGCTAGCTCTAAGGGTTTAGCCTCTACGATCTCGTGGTACATCAACTCTTGTACTACCCATATCTTCAATATTAATCAAGCAGGCAGTAGGGTTTTACCTCCATCGAGAGGGCCTGAACCTGGATAAACATCTGTGTCCTTTGCTTCCTGTTACCATCAGCCTTGATGCACATATCGGGACCCCCTACCCGAGATCCGTCAGTTTTGACACCGACAGTCTTCCCCTTATGAATCCCCCTCAGAACAGTTATCTTCCTCTTGATTACAATCTGAAATGGCTAGAGGGGGGCTGCCTTTCCGCCCACCATGGAACGACGTCTGCATGAAATTTTATTGCCGCGCAAGGCTCGTCTCTTTTGCTCTACATGATCAGTTCCATTGTGTACAATAACTGGCATGCATAGCAATAAAACATAGTGAGATTATGTAAGGAGTGCATGCACAAATCCAGAGTGATGGCAGCAAACTATGGATAGACCCAAAACCAATGATAGCAGGCAGATAATAGCTTTAGTTAAAAAATACAGATAATGGCTCCTTTAATGTTTGTTTGCGTCGAACATGAAACTCATAGTAGACACCAGAGATTAACCAGATAGTAGACATATAGTACTGATTGATGCCCCAATATGTACCCCACAACCATTTAAAATCTCAAGTTTCAGCATTAGTTTGGACCTGGCTCGGAGTCTAATAGGTGAACACGACGATAATGTAGCATGTCATCCTATTAAGCGACGCATAACGTAAGTAGACACGGAAGAGTGTGACCTCTCTTGCGGACCCATGTAGTCCTCAAGGTCATCTTCTCAATTGATGATGGTAATGCAGTTATCGTGGCTGCCGGCGGTGGGGAAGAAGATCTGAGGCGGCGAAACACAGTCTGGAGAGCGGATCCCTGTTGTGCGGAACCCTTCCGTCGTTGGAGCAGCTGAGCTGGGGTGGAACACAGCGCCGCAGGAGCAGGATAAACCACACAAGGTTTTCTTTGACACATATCTGTAACAGAAGTAATCGAGTAAGCGCTTGTTTGAATTTGAGGATTCTAACAATGCAGGGATAGGAAATAGACATGAATAGGATAGGAATGCACGTGCAAAACAGAGAATTTAAAAACACAAGATTTCTGCCAATCTGGTTGTTCGATTCACAACAATTGGAAGATCACAGGATGCAAAAAAGCATGGTGAGATTAAGTCAAACCACAAGAAAATATACGGTTATAATGCTATTATGCTACTATCTCTTACTCTTGTGCTTGATGAATAGGAATATGAAAAGGAGGAGAAGTGGAAATTAGAATTCCTATGGTTTTTCTTTCAAGGAGACACTAAAGGAACAAATCCTACAGTTCTCCTTTGCTCCATTCCTTTACACCAAATTCATGAAAAGTAGTACCATAGGAAACTTTCCAATTCCTATGTTTTTCATTCACTTTTCCTTTCAAGAATTGGCGATTCTAATAGGCAGGCTTGAGCAAGGAAAATCCTACACTAAAAAATGTTTTTGTGCTACTTCTATTACTTTGGACCCAGGCCACTTCCATACTAGCTCAAGAAGAAAATGCGACGATTAGTGTACAACTTCTTTAGTGGCGCCGATTAGGCTGCAGTTTCATCCAAGGAAACAGTGATGATGATGCTCTTCCGGTGGTGCAGGTGAAGACGGTGGTGTGGGAATGGAGGTGGAACGGAAGACGAGGGGAACATCGGGGCAGCTCCTTGGAGGTGGAGGACGGGGTGGTTGAACCGGCGGGATGAGGAGATCGACGATGGATCCCCATCCGGTAAGGTGGATGAGGGACGTCAACGTGTTGCTATGGACGACGTCATCGGGGAAGAGGCTCCGGCTGGGTGGCGGATAGAGCAGGGTGTGGGGTTTCCTCGCGGGTTTTCACGGCCTCGCTTTACGAATGGGTGGGCGGATGGGATGACAGTGGGGAACCATAGCTTAGAGATGCGCTTGTCCGAAATGTGGGGTAAGTACCCCCACCGATTTGAGGCGCTTCTTTCGGTTCAGGGGTACCACGGGCATTTTGCGTGTCGGGATTTCACAGGAGGTGGGAGTTTTCACGCGCGTTGTAATTTTGGAATAGCAAGGCGTGGGTTGAGATGGAGGGAGTTGTCGGAGCACGACGAGACAAAGATATATCTTAAATATTTCGGGCTAACAAGGCGCGGGTTGAAGAGGCGGGAGTTTCACAGCATGATAGACAGAGACGCTAGCCTGGATTTTCATCATAACAAGGCGCGGCTTGAAATTTCGGAAGAACAAGCTTAACGTGTACCCAAATAAGACAATTTGCACCTCAACAAGCACAACACACGCACAAACACCATTTAGACTAGAGTAAGGTACATGTGCATTGCACACATGAGATTTGGCAACCAAATCATGAATAAATACCACATTATAGCATGTAAGCTTTGAGTCATATATGCATGATGTAGATGTTCGTTTAATTATTATAGTTCATTTCATTCAAAATCATCTAGTTTTTATAAGAAAGCTGTCAGGACGGGATTTTCGGGATATTAATTTCCCAGAAAATGGTCCTTGTGCTCACCAGCCCCATGATTACTGTTAGCTGATGAGACACCAACTTGATACAGAAACTCCAAGCAAAATACATAATATGTAGTACAAGACCATTCTGGCCTATGAGTACAACACCAGGTTTCTAGTGGCTGATGGCGGAAGCGGTTTGTGGTTCATCAGCGTGTATGGGACTCCAAAGGAACAGCTAACCAGGATAACTCCTATCTTCACGAGGCTTCTATCATCATTGCGTAGGCTCCGGGGCTGTCATCGCAACTCTCCTCTCCGTGTAAAAAATATGGCCAAGACAATAGCCAGGGACAAGCCAGTGAGTACTTTGAATGTACTCGCAAACATTACGAATCACAAGTATAATATAATGAATGATAATCATGCTCTGAAATGTTTCAGGATCACAACGTCAGTCACAAAATAAAATCCATGATGCACGCAAGCAGGATCTGCCTATACAACATGAATATGCAATGATGGAGTAGAAATAGAAGGCACCGATCGGGTGTCTGAAGCGACGCCTCGAAAGGATAATAATATAAAGCAGGCCATAGTCGGGCGTCTGAGAGACACCACATAAAAGGCTTATAAATAAGTTAAATGACAAGCATGCCACAGTCGGGCGTCGGAGCGACACCACAAAAAGGGCTTATAAATAATGACAAGCATGCCACAGTCGGGCGTCTGTGCGACACCACATAAAGGGCTTATAAATGAATAATCACAGTGAATATCCAGGAGGTAGAAACATCCTAGGGATACTCAATAATTCAAATAATGTAAATGGTTAGTCCACAATAATAATCATAATCATCATATGTCACAGGTCATAATCAATGCTCTGGTTTAGCAGTTTTTCCTCCGAAGACCGACACTAAGACCAACACTTGACCCTCCCAGACTATAGTCCTTGACCATGGACACGGCTATTCGAATAGATATAATCTCTGTAGAGGGTATACTCTTTACCCACGAGTAACGGATTCCTTTAGTCCATCGGGACTAATTCCATTTACGGTCTTTAAATTGAAAACACACCTGACCCGCACACACCAGCTTAACTAACCGGTGTCTGGAATCACCCACGACACCTGTTAATGCAAACTCTAAGTGAGGAGGCTACAACCTGGAATAGCATGGGGTCAAATTTATACCGCGCACTTACTAAGGGGTGCCCCCCTCTCGGTCCCAACCGGAAACACCCATGCCCCCAGACCAGGTGGCATGCCTACCGGCTGCAGTCGGTATCTTCCACCATGTCCTCTCTGTATGGTGTGCGCTAGCAAAGGGTTGACAACTTACTGAACCGTACACTACCTGAGGCAGGGACATGTGGTAGTACGAAACAAGTATGGGCGTTACTGGAACAAGACTCAATCTACGGCCAACTCAGGAGGTTTAAGTATTCCTCGCATGATTAGCATAACCATTATGTTTCAACCAACAGACAGAATCACCACTCCTCATACCTAATTATGCCATACCGGACACAACCGTCTCGATGAAGACTGGAGACAAGCTCGTGTCTACCCAAGACAGAGGCTTTCCTGGATTCTTTTCGGTAGGCATGAGAGGCATACGAGGGTGACTACTATCAAGTTCCAACAGCAAGGAACATTCATTATGCATTCACAAGTATGATCATATCATCACATAAAATAATGAATACTTCGTGTTAAGGTGGTGTTGTAATTCGTATCAAACAACACACAATGATATTATACCACGGTTCAGAATGCTTGGCTTCAAGTTGTGGAGAGGCAGGGTGCATTCCAAAACTTGAATTATTCATAATCCTATTTTAAGAAAAGTTTTCTCCTCTCTCCATAATCCTATTTTAAGAAAATTTGAATTCAACACATAGTTTAAAAATAGTACAAAAAAGTTGTCTAGAAAATTTTCAAATAAATATGAAAATAAACTAGACAAAATTTGAGAAATAACAGAAAAAGAATCAAATCATTTAGGCTTATATTTAAAGTGTTATAGCCAATCAAAGTTTTGGTCAAAATCTGTTTTTTTTAATAAATAAAAGAAACAGAAAAAGAAAAAACTGTTCAGGGGAAAAGCGTACTCTGCACTTTACGCTTCCACTTATGCCAGCGTGGACAAGCGCGTGGGTCACAGACAGTGGGTCCCTTGGGCCCACTGGTCAGGTTTGACCAGTCGCCCGCCTCCTTCCTCCTCTGTTCGAGCGGAGGCAGGGCTCCGGTGATCAACACCGGCGAACGGCGGCTCCCCACGGGATTCTAAGGGGAGGGATGGATCCGCCAGTCTAGGGTGGTCCTCCCAGAGGTCGAAGGGCTGGTGGGGACGAAGGGAGTCGCCGGCGGCGAGCTCCACGGCGGAGGTGGCTTCGGGAGGATTTGGGGGTTTGGGCTAGAATCACCCACGACACATGTTAAGCCAAACTCTAAGTGGGGAGGCTACAACCAGAGGGTGTCTAGAATCACCCACGACACATGTTAAGCCAAACTCTAAGTGGGGAGGCTACAACCTCGAATAGCATGGGATCAAATTTATACCGCACGCTTACTAAGGGGTCCCCCCTCTCGGTTCCAACCGGAAACACCCATGCCCCCGGACCAGGTGGCATGCCTACCGACTGCAGTCGGTATCTTCCACCATGGACTCTCTGTACGGTGTGTGCTAGCAAGGGTGACAACTTACTGAACCGTACCCTACCTGAGGCAGGGACAGGTGGTAGTACGAAACAAGTATGGGGGTTACTGGAACAAGACTCGATCTACGGCGAACTCAGGAGGTTTAAGTATTCCCTGCATGATTAGCATAACCAATATGTTTCAACCAACAGACAGAATCACCACTCCTCATACCTCAGTATGCCATACCGAACACAACCATCTCGACGAAGACTGGAGACAAGCTCGTGTCTACCCAAGACAGAGGCTTTCCCGAATTCCTTCCGGTAGGCATGAGAGGCATACGAGGGTGATTGCTATCAAGTTCCAACAGCAAGGAACATTCATTATGCATTCACGAGTATGACCATATCATCACATAAAATAATGAATACTTCGTGTTAAGGTGGTGTTCTAATTCGTATCAAACAACACACAACGATATTATGCCAGGGTTCAGAATGTGTGCCTTCAAGTTCTGGAGAGGCAGGGTGCATTCCAAAACTTTTGAAAGTTTTCTCCTCTCTCCATAATCCTATTTTAAGAAAATTTGAATTCAACACATAGTTTAAAAATAGTACAAAAAAGTTGTCTGGAAAATTTTCAAATAAATATGAAAATAAACTAGACAAAATTTGAGAAATAACAAAAAAAGAATCAAATCATTTGGGCTTATATTTACAGAGTTATAGCCAGTCAAAGTTTTGGTCAAAATCTTTTTTCAATAAATAAAAGAAACAGAAAAAGAAAAAAATGGTTCGGGGAGGAAAGCGTACTCTCTGCTTTACGCTTCCACTTATGCCAGCATGGACCAGCGCGTGGGTCACTGACAATGGGTCCCTTGGGCCCACTGGTCAGGTTTGACCAGTCGCCCGCCTCCTTCCTCCTCTGTCTGAGTGGGGGCGGGGCTCCGGTGATCAACGCCGGCGAACGGCGGCTCCCCACGGGATTCTGAGGGGAGGGATGGATCCGCCAGTCCAAGGCGGTCCTCCCGGTGGTCGAAGGGCTGGTGGGGAAGAAGGGAGTCGCCGGCGGCGAGCTCCGCGACGGAGGTGGCTTCGGGAGGATTTGGGGGTTTGGGCTACGGTGGTTCCCGGTCGAGGCTGAGGTGCTGGGTGGCTCCGCAAGATCGAGGGGGAGAGGATGGTGGCACTGGATGGACTAGGGGGTTCAGCTCACGATGCACGGCACCGGAGCATGGCGGTGTCCGATCCTGCCGGAGATGGGGGAGATGATGGCCTCCGGCCAAGCTGGAGAAGGAGGGGCTTCCTACCACTTGCACCAGGCTGTTGACGAGCTTAGGCATGATCTGGGGGCTATATATAGCCCGGAGAAGTCGGTTCTGCGGCGGCCGGGGATAAGGTCGACGGCGAACCACCGTTCTGGAGATGCAGGGCAACATGGCGGCGATGTGCGCTAGCGGACGGCTCGTGGATGAGCTCGAGCTGTTCCAGAGGCGAGCTGGCGCGTGGCTGTGGCTCGGGCGGCGCCGTCCATGGCAGAGGCTGTCGGAGCGGCGGTGGCGGCTTGCGGTTGTGGCGCTGTGGGGCGCCAGGAGGGGGCCAGGGCGGCTCTATGGCAAGGGAGAGGTCGGGCACGTTGGCTGCGAGTGGCCAAGGGTCAGCACGGGTGCGGGGAGGGCGGCAACGAGACGTGGCGGCTCGGTGCGCACACGTGAGAAACGTGCGCTCTGGGCGCGCCCAGAGCACGCACGCCAGGCGTTCGGCAAAATGCCAAGGCATGCCAGGGGGCTCCAATCCACATGGGGTTTAGGAAGGTGGGGCTATAGACTAAGTTAGAGCCATGAGACATGCTGGTTTGGCAAAGAAAGCAGTATTCAAGTGCAAACTAGAGTTCATGCCAATCTGTTCATGCACTCAAGGCGTTTGACAGAATGCCAAGGGCACCTAGGAAACTCTTGGAGTGGCCAAAAAGTCCAAATCATAGTCTCTTTAGATGTAGGTGATGGTGGCAAGGTTAGTTTGGCAAGAACAGAAACTTGGTAGTGCAAGATTTTGAGAAAATCAATTCTGGTCAGAAAGTAAAGGGCATCATTGCATGGACCAAAAATGCTTCAATGGGTCCAATCTCCTGGACTTGAGGGTTTAGTAGGGTGGTCTATAAGTAGGAGAAAGATCATGGGCACTAAAGAAAAATAAAATAGGGTTGTAGTAGAAAATGCCAAACTGGACCAGAGAGCAAAAGAGGATGATTTGCTCAAATTTTTCAAAGAACACCAGTGGGTTTTTGCACAAAGTTGAATTATGTCCTCCTACTGACATCCCCTAATTTTGGTGGAAGTTCTAAAGGAATATTTCAATAGGTTCTCGTGCAAAAGTGCAAACTGGACCAGATTTGAAAACTTGAGGTAGAGCTCAAAATCTCCAAATGAGTAAAAGATATTTTTGCATAAAATTGATCTAGGAACATCACATGTCATCCCCAAATTTTGGTGGGATTTTTAGATAAATTTATCAAAGGGTTGTAGTGCAAAAGAGGCTCTAAAGCTGGTAAAAAATCATTTTTAAAAGAAATAAAGCTCAATGAAAATACTTTTAGAAATAAGTCCACTGATGAAAGAAATGTTTCTTGAGAGGGTATACAAGTCCAATAATATTTTTTTGGAAAATTTTTCACTTGGGGTAAAAACTCCACAATTCAGAAGAAAAGAGAGGTTCGGAATCAAAGAAAAATCCAAAAAATAAAATTTAATTTACCAAGGCAAATTTCAATCAATAAATCATGGTTAAATTTTGGGGTGTTACAAAAGCTAATCTATTTTAAGATTCATGGAATTGTGCGTTGTAAAACAAAAAGTAAAAACAAATAACGGCAAATCATGTAGAAAAACATTTGGGCAATTCTGATACGGAAGATTCTAGAACAAATAAGAAGTGCTTGTGTTTTCATGTTTGTGCATTATGCTTAAGTTCAACCATGGAGTCTTCTAGATTATACATGTGGCGAAATCTGGTGGAATCTAGATGATATCCTACGGCCAGTAGTGCTCTAATTTGCCATCTTTGGCCCATCGGATTCGCCTCATCCAACGACCATCTTTCAAAGTTAAAGTTACCCGCACACAATATAAAAAAATATAATATATAATATATATAGGGGTATAGGTATAGTTATGTGATGCGAAAGCCGCCCATCATCTCCAATTAGAATAGTGTGTCTATGCACGGATGCGACGTGGCTAAATGATGTCTGCCATCGGTATCTCAAATTCAAATCAGTCTGACCTTGTTCAATGTGTATACATTACAACATGCTTGTTTCCAAACCACACCGCGCAGATCTCCGTTATATTCATGCATGCATGGGTTTCAAACATCAGGATCTCTTATTCAAATATTTGAATTCAACTTTACATTGCTTATGACCTCACCTAGTCTTTTACACCCACACAGTCGTCTTCTCTTTATAATTGTACCACTAACTTTCTCTCGTGCATGCATGCCCACACATTACTAGTCGGCATTATCCATCGCACAAATGCAATCTTTTTTTCAGGTTGATCTCCCATGAAGGCACACACCCACACATATCCCCCTCTCCATCATATCGGGCATTCTTTATCTCTCACGTGTGCATGCGCAACGATCGATGTTCCTCTATGTATGTGTGTATATAGCTAGGTCTTTCATAGTTTTCTACACAAACCAATCAATCGATATATCCGGTGAGGTCTCATCCTCTTTCCCACGTCCACATAGATCAATCTATACCTCTCAATATAGGATTAACATATATAGCTAATACAGCCACATTAATTATATATCCAACGTCCCCCTCTCATCATCCATGCCTTCCGCTTCATCTCTCAGACGTGTGCACCATGGCGAAGACAGGGGGCACTAAGGGCCCTGCCCCCCCTAACATCATTATATATCGAGGCTAATATAAATGTGATCATTAGACAATTGCTGCTAAAAATGGTTTAAGTTAATGAATTGACCCTCCTCGTAAAGGATTAGCAATGCTTGGCCCCCTAGCTCATTTATTTTTCATGGCTCCGCCACTGCGTGCAACAACGCACGTTCTCGCCCCCTTTCTCTAAATATCAATCTTGCACTTGTGCATTCCTTCATAGTCTCCCTCCACTCGGCCCCTCGCACCATCTTCTAGCCCCCCACTGGATTTTGCCACATGTACAATCTAGCAGACTCCATGGTTGAACTTAGGCATAATGCACAAACCTCAAAACAACAGTGGTTCTCTTTTGTTCTAGAATATTCCATATCATAACTGCCCAAACTTTTTTTCTAGTTGAATTGCCATTATTTGTTTTTACTTTATGCTTTACAACGCACAATTCCATGAATCATAAAATAGATTAAGGGCTTCTTTGATTCAAAGGATTCTCAAAGGAATTTTGGAGGATTATAATCATTAGGAAATTTTCCTATCTTGGTTTTTTCATTCGTAGGATTGTAAACCATAGGAAGTTTTCCATATGATTCATTTGCACTAGATTTCATAGGAAACATCCCATACACTCAAACCTCTTTGAAAGAATTCTGCGTTTTTTCTATGCACAATCAAACACTCGTACAATCCTGTAGGATTCAAGACGGCATTCAACTATAATGTTTTTCCTATTCCCGTGTTTTTAGCTTTTTTATAAAAACTAATTGATTTTTAATGAGATGAACTATAATAATTAATCGAAGGGCTACATCAGGCATATATGACTCAGAGCTTACATGCTATAGTGTGGTATTTATTCATAATTTGGTTGCAAAATCTGATGCGTGCAATGCACGTGTACCTTACTAGTACTTCGAGTATGTGCAAAACACGTAAATTAGAATAGTAATGGCACGCTACATAGTGTCTCTATTACAGTTCATGAAGCCACGTGGCACATGTGGAGGCGTTGTCGCGGCCTCCTTGTGTGGATTGATCAAAGTGATGTGCTGCTGGTTCCAGAAGAATGTACTCGTCCTCCCTGAGCCATACTGGCGGTACATGCACGAAGCGAAGATGTGCACGCACGCCACGCACACACTCATTCCCTCGCACGTACACGCGGGTACCGGCGGACACAATTTTGTACCAAGATCCACCCCATGTGATAATTTGACGCGTGTAAAGTCGTTCACTTCATTGATGGTCAATTAATACAGCGCATGCAAATTGAGTGGACCTGAGGGCGGAAGAAAGACATTATTACTCCACTGCGCGCATGCGAGTAGTTAAATCGTGGGTTGCTAGTAGTACTTCCATTGGTATCCTTCGTATTTTGTGCCAATTTTTGACAGTAACATAATATTTACGCATTTGAGCAGTGTAGTACTTGAAATTTATGTTCCGCTAAACTCATCGGGAGCCGTTTCGGGCCTCGAAACCAAAACCATCAATTAATCTTTACCTTGTTCCCATCACATTCAAAAGCCTGCTCACACCTACTAGTACATACCAAACCTGAACGTGTTCCCACTATACAGGTATTAGTACTAGTGCTAGTACTTTGGTTATAAAAAGGGGAACTACGTAGCTGAAAATTACTCTACCTTTCCTCCTCATAAGTGTTTCTTCTTCGTCCGTCGTTGCCATGGCCGGTGAGCAGAGCTCTAGGCCGAGAACTACTCGTAACAAGGGAGCGGCAACCAAGGTTGCAGAAAACAAAAGAGGGCTCGCTGCCACGCAGAGACCTCGAAAGATCTCTCACGGGCACGCGATGGCTCCCAGGAGCGCCCTAGCCGCGGAGGCGAACATGCCGAGCCGGCGGATCTGGAGTCGTTATCCCTCAACGGCATGCCCGATCAGCTCAATAAGCACCTCAATAAGCAGAAGGAGTTCATCCAAGGCTTGATGGAGTTGCTGAAGGAGATCCTCGACGACATGCCCGCTGAGCTCAGTCAGCAGGGGGAGTTGACCGTCGGCTTGGTGATGCTGCTGAAGAAGAGCATTGCCTCGGAGAAGAAGGCGACCGGCGAAATTCTGCGACTTCAGGAGGACAAGGCGAAGCTCTGCCACGAGATCGACATGTTGAAGGAGAAGAACGCCGGCTGGAAGAAGTTACATGAGAATAGTAGTTCCTCGATGAAGATGTTGCAGGCCCTCGTCATGGAACAAAAGGAGGAGTTGGTGAAGCTCCACATCGAGCACCCGACTGCTGTCAAGGTACATAATGCGGCCGTGGAACAGATGATGAAGGCTCGCATCAAGAAATCCCGCGTCATGGACAGAATGAAGAAGATGGCGAAGGAAATGCGCAAGGAGATGGAGGTCGTGGAGGCGATGAAGAAGAAGTTACGACTCTGCGGAGAATTAGATCATTTGGGTTGATAATCTTCCTTCTTCTTTTGCTCCTGTGTTTCATCTTTTGCTTCGGGTGTTTCGCCGCACGTGTCATGTTCTCTGCGAGGCATGAATAGAACAATGTTTTCTTTGAGGGAATGAATAGAACAATGCTAACAATGAGATGACTAGCAAATTAGATCATTTTTTATCGCCATGTGGCACTGGGCTGCCATGTTTCATGCTCCTCCGTCGCAGTACTACTCCAGTGGAAAACTTGAGTGTACCGCATGGTTCTTTGCTCCTCCTCGATCAGGTCGTCGGCGCATTTATACGAGCAGTCAAATCACAAGGCTCCGCCTTCCAGCAGTAATGAGCCACCAAATCACAAAGTCCCTCGCCTCTCATGAAACCGACCAAGCTAGACTGCCCTGCCCTCTAGCCTTTTAAAAAATGTATACTTTTGTACAGCAGTAGTATCGATGGATTGCGCCATCGAGCAGAACTTGAGATTAAAAAAAGGTGGTACATATAGAGAGCGCTCGTCGCCAAATTATGCATATAGTACTATTAAAAAGGCTAGTCACAATAATGGTGTCCAGCACAACGCACCCCTCAAATAAAACTAAGCATCCTGGAATTCTTTGACAAAACTAAGCACCCTGAAATTCTTTGACAACTAAACTGCTGGCTATATGATGTTGGCCATATATATTGTACGTATATAATGTGAAGAAACGAGTGGTAGTACTATACCAACTAAAAGATGAAATGTAAGAAATACTAGTATGTATGTACTGAAGAGTTAAAATAACGAGAAGAAACATAACATAGTTCTGCTGGGGGCTCAGCACAACACACCCCTCAAATTAAATTAAGCACACCTGAAATTAAACTTTGCAACTATTCCAGTAGACAGTGCATTAGAAGTTTAGAACCACCATGAGCAACGACACTGCCACCTTACTCTGAGTCCTCGTCCACGTCCTCGACTTCGTCCTTGTCCCTCTTCCTCTTGGCCGATACTTCTTTGCTTGAACCGCATACTTGGCTGTTGCTCTTCATCCAACCCTTGTAGATATTGAAGCAAAGGTAGCTATCCATTGCAGCATAATGGATGTGGTCTATATCTAGTACATTCCGCTGCCATGCATAACGATGAAACATGTATGGAGGTTTCTCCAATTTACCGTATGAAGGATGAACCATGGCTCCTGCCAGGGTCAGCAATGAAGGCTGACGAGAGGAAACTAGCTGCTTCTTCTGGAGGTCGAAGGTGTTGCCTACTACGAGGCCTATCCGACCGAGGACTTCTTTGTCGTTAGCAAAGTCTACAGTAACGAATTTGACTAGGTTGCTCTCGAGGAAGTCCTTAAAATGCAGGCACTCAACATCGGCATGGCATATGTGGTAGACCAAGTATAAGTCATGCACGCAAACCTGGATCACGGTGGGCTTCTTCCTCTCTTCGTCCGAGGGAGTTCCGGACTAGGGGGTGTACGGATAGCCGAACTATCATCATCGGCCGGACTCCAAGACTTTGAAGATACAAGATTGAAGACTTCGTCCCGTGTCCGGATGGGACTTTCCTTGGCGTGGAAGGCAAGCTTGGCGATACGGATATGTAGATGTCTTACCATTGTAACCGACTTTGTGTAACCCTAGCCCTCTCCGGTGTCTATATAAACCGGATGGCTTTAGTCCATAGGACGAACAACAATCACACCATAGGCTAGCTTCTAGGGTTTAGCCTCTTTGATCTCCTGGTAGATCCACTCTTGTAACACACATCCTCAATATTAATCAAGCAGGACGTAGGGTTTTACCTCCATCAAGAGGGCCCGAACCTGGGTAAAACATTGTGTCCCTTGTCTCCTGTTACCATCCGCGTAGACGCACAGTTCGGGACCCCCTACCCGAGATCCGCCGGTTTTGACACCGACATTGGTGCTTTCATTGACAGTTCCTCTGTGTCGTCACCGATAGGCTCGATGGTTTCTTCGACCTTCATCAACGACGCAGTCCAGGGTGAGACCTTTCTCCCCAGACAGATCTTCGTATTCGGCGGCTTTGCATTGCGGGACAATTCGCTTGGCCATCTGGAGCAGATCGAAAGCTACGCCCCTGGCCGTCAGGTCAGATTTGGAAGTTTGAACTTCACGGCTCACATCCGCGGGGACTTGATCCTCGATGGATTCGAGCCACAACCGAGAATGCCGCACTGTCACGACGGGCATGATTTAGCTCTGCAGCCGGACACTACCCTGGAGGCCGCATTCAAACCCGCTCTGATCCTCAATTCGGAGCCGGCTGCGCAGATCGAGGACAGATGGTTGGACACCGCCTCGGGAGCTGCAACCTCTACGGCGATAGAGCCGAACACTGACCTTGTCCCTCAAGAAGCTCGTGACTCCGAGGTGCCGCACTCCTTGTCGGACTCCGAACCTCCCGCGCCCCCTCTGATCGAATCCGATTGGGCGCCGATCATGGAGTTCACCGCAGCAGACATCTTTCAACACTCACCTTTTGGCGACATCTTGAGTTTGTTAAAACATCTCTTGTTATCAGGAGAGCCCTGGCCGAACTGCGGTCAGGATGGTTGGGATGCGGATGACGAAGAAATTCAAAGCCCACCCACCACCCACTTGGTAGCCACTGCCGACAATATAACCGACATGCTAGACTACGACTCCGAAGACATCGACGATATGGACGATGATGCCGGAGACGAACAGGAACCAGCGCCTACCAGGCACTGGAAAGCCACCTCATCATATGACATATACATGGTGGATATCCCAAAGGATGGGAATGGCGAAGGAACAGAGGAGGATGACCCCTCCAAGAAATAGCCCAAGCGCCGGCGTCAGCGGCGCCGCTCTAAATCCCACCACAGCAAGAATGAAGATTCCGGCACCGGAGATAACAATACACCAGACAGTGCCGAAGACAACCCACTCCAGCAAGATCCAGTGCAGGAGGATGGAGACGCCAGCCCTCATGAGAGAGCGGCAGAAGAAGAGGTAGAGGATTATATGCCTCCCTCCGGAGATGAAGCAAGCCTCGACGACGATGAATTCGTCGTGCCTGAGGATCCCGTCGAACAAGAGCGTTTTAAACGCAGGCTTATGGCCACGGTGAACAGCCTCAAGAAAAAGCAGCAACAGCTTAGAGCTGATCAAGATCTGCTAGACGACAGATGGACTGAAGTCCTCGCGGCCGAAGAGCATGAGCTCGAACGCCCCTCCAAAAGCTACACTAAACGCAAGCTGCTCCCCCGATTAGAGGAGGAAGCGTATGAACCTGCATCACCAGGAGACAATACGGCTAACTGACCACCCCGTGGTCACGACAGAGAGGCCTCTAGGCCCTTCACTAGACCCGTACCCTGGCACCGCTCGAAAAGCACAAGACCACAGGGGAACGCTCCGGACTTGCAAGATATATTGGAGGATAAGGAAAGAAAATCAAGATCGATCTATGGATCGCGTGGGCGCCCCACGGTACGTGACGACAACCGTCGCGCCGAACATAGTGAGTCCGGCCGGGCCGAACAAAATAGACAAGGCTCTTTTGAGCTCCGTCGCGATATCGCCCAGTACAGAGGCGCCGCACACCCACTATGTTTCACAGATGAAGTAATGGATCATCAAATCCCCGAAGGGTTTAAACCCGTGAATATCGAATCTTACGATGGCACAACAGACCCCGCGGTTTGGATCGAAGACTATCTTCTTCACATCCACATGGCCCGCGGTGACGATCTTGACGCCATCAAATATCTCCCCCTCAAGCTTAAAGGACCAGCCCGGCATTGGCTTAACAGCCTGCCAGCAGAGTCCATTGGGAGTTGGGAAGACCTAGAAGCTGCATTCCTCGATAACTTCCAAGGCACGTATGTGCGACCACCAGACGCTGATGACCTAAGCCACATAATTCAGCAGCCAGATGAATCGGCCAGACAATTCTGGACTCGGTTCTTAACAAATAAAAACCAAATCGTTGACTGTCCGGGTGCGGAGGCGCTCGCAGCCTTCAAGCATAACATCTGCGACGAGTGGCTTGCCCGGCACCTGGGACAGGAAAAGCCGAAATCCATGGCAGCCCTTACATCACTCATGACCCGCTTTTGCGCGGGTGAGGACGGCTAGCTAGCACGCAGCAACAACCTCAGCAAAAATTCTGGCAGTCCGGATTTCAAGGACCGGAATGGCAGGTCACGTCGTAACAAAAGCAAACGCCGCATCAAGGGCGACAATAGTGAGGATACGGCAGTCAATGCCAGATTTTCAGAGGCTCTAAACCCGGTTAGCGGAAAAAGCCATTCTAAAGAACTGCTCCGGGTCCGTCCAATTTGGACCGAATACTTGACCGCTTGTGCCAGATACACGACACCCCCAAAAAGCCAGCTAACCACACCAATAGGGACTGTTGGGTATTCAAGCAGGCAGGCAAGTTAATTGCCGAAAACAATGACAAGGGGCTGCATAGCGATGACGAGGAAGAGACCCGACCGCCGAACAATAGAGGACAGAAGGGTTTCCCCCCACAGGTGCGGACGGTGAACATGATATACGCAACGCACATACCCAAAAGGGAGTGAAAGCATGCACTCAGCGATGTATACGCGATGGAGCCAGTCGCCCCGAAGTTCAATCCATTGTCCTCTTGCTCGATCACTTTTGACCGAAGGGACCACCCCACCAGCATCCGCCACGGCGGATTCGCCGCATTGGTCTTAGACCCAATCGTTGATGGATTTCACCTCACCAGTCTCCTGATGGACGGCGGCAGCAGCCGGAACCTGCTTTATCAGGATACAATGCGCAAAATGGGCATAGACCCCTCAAGGACTAAACCTACCAAGACGACCTTTAAAGGCGTCATACCAGGTGTAGAAGCCAATTGTACAGGCTCAGTCACACTGGAAGTGGTCTTCGGATCCCCGCATAACTTCCGAAGCGAGGAGTTAATCTTCGACATAGTCCCGTTCCGCAGTGGCTATCATGCCTTGCTCGGACGTACCGCGTTTGCAAAGTTCAACGCGGTGCCGCACTACGCATACCTCAAACTCAAGATGCCAGGCCCTAGAGGAGTCATCACGGTCAACGGAAACACTGAACATTCTCTCCGAATGGAGGAACATACAGCGGCTCTCGCGGCAGAAGTACAATGCAGCCTCTTAAGGCAATTCTCGAGTCTGGCCGTTAAGCGGCCAGACAAAGCTAAGCGTGCCCGGAGTAACCTACAACAAGACCACCTGGCACGTTCCAAGCACGCATAGCAGTGCGGCCCCAACCCCAGCCCCTGCAAAACGTCCAAACAGGTCCTTCGTGTACACCATTATGCTCTGAAGATACCATGGGCATGGGGAGAGGGGCCCGACCACAATAAGCCCAAACTGCGGCTCAACCACACCAGGGGCTCTCAACTGTGTCGTTCTTTTTTCTTTTTACCTTTTATTTTTTACCCACAGGACTCCGTTCGTCAAAGGCCCTGTCCGGCAGCAGACCTACCGAACTCATGATGCAACAGCCAGGGAAGGATAAAGGCTACAACGAATATACAGGTGGTCTCCATTACGAGCATTTTTATACACCAGTCCGGAGCCTACCCCTGGAGGAGGACATGTTTAACAGTCCCATCCCTTGCTTATCGCACTATTTGTATCATTTTGCATTCATAGTAGCACTTATTGAATAAAACAATGCAGCACCTTTTTGCTTATAATTGCATTTCTTTTTCATACATATGTTCATTTTCGACATATCGCATCCGTACACTTTGGTACGGCTAAAAACACACTAGGGGCTTATGTTTCCCGCAGCATGGTGTGATAAGTCCGAACACTTTCACAAGTGCGGCACCCCGAACTTATAGCATTATATGCATCGGCTCCGAATCATGTCTTGGGTCAATAGTTGGGTTTGCCCGGCTCCCATGTTTTGGTACCTTACGTTCCGTTGTATCGGCTAAGGTAGCACTGGGAGAACCACTGCGATTGCGCCCAGTTGAGCTGGGTTAACGCCTCAGTGGAGAAAGCTAAAACTGACCGTCATGATGAGGCGAGAGCCGGTCGCTGTTCGAGAGGTTTTTGCGAGTCCTTAAAGACTTATGCCGCTTAGGGCGAGGAGCCGGATCTTGTCCGGCCCAGGCGTGGATAGCGCCCCAAATTTGGGCTTCCGAAGACTAGGGGCTTCGCCGAAATTTAAAATTATAGAATTCTATGGCTAAGTGAGAGTGTTCAAGCATTATAAGTCCGGTTGCCTTGTTCGCTGTGTTGAGCGCCTCCCTAGATGGACCCAAAAATGGGAACAAGAGTGCTCAAGTTTATCCCGAACACCCCAGCACTCGTGGCATGGGGGCTGAAGCCGACGACTTGCCATCTCTCAGATTTGATAAACAGCCGCACAGAAGGTAATATTTTAAATTAACAAGTGTTGCTTAGCGCATATGAACTAAGTTTTCAGCGCACAGGATAACAAAATGCGATTCTACTCAAAAATTAAATCTTTGGATCACTCCCCCGCAATAGTGCGGGCGCCCTTCAGCACACTCTTATAATACATCTCTGGCGTGCGATGCTCCTTGCCCTCTGGTGGCGGGTCTGTCACAAGCTTCTGGGCATCCATCTTGCCCCAGTGCACCTTTGCGCGGGCAAGGGCCCGACGGGCACCCTCAATACAGGCGGAGTGCTTGATGACTTCAACCCACGAGCACGCATCCACCAGCCGCCGCACCAGGCCGAAGTAGCTCCCAGGCATGGCCTCCTTAGGCCACAGCCGAACTATGAGGCCCTTCATGGCCTGTTTGGCCGCCTTGTGGAGCTCGACCAGCTGCTTCAGTTGGTTGCTAAGGGGCACCGGATGTCCGGCCTCAGCATACTGAGACCAGAAGAACTTCTCTGTCGAGCTCCCCTCCTCGGCCATGCGGCAGCATTGGACATGCTACGAGGAAGATCTGCGAACGCTTCTGGGGAGCTCCGAATTCGGGTAAGAAACAGGTAATTAACACTCACATGCTTACTTTGCATGAAAAATGCCTTGTAGGCTTCGGCCTTAGCGGCTTTGGCACTCTCAAGAGCCGTTGCAAGCTCAGACTCTTGAGTCTTCGAGTCACGCTCCAGGCTCTCATGTTTTCTCACGAGATCCTGGAGCTCTTGCTGTACCTCTGCCACCCGCGCCTCCTGTTTCTCTCACTCGGTGCGTTCTGCGGCCGCATTTCGTTCGGTCGCGGCCACCGCCTCTTTCAGGGTCGCCACCTCGTTCGTGGCCCCTGCAATACCCGTGTTATCCTTGTCATTCTTTTTGCAACCAAAATCCTTTTCTGTAAGGTACAATTTTCATTAGGTGTTACTCACCTTCCTTGTCCTCGAGCTGCCTCTGGGCACGGCCGAGCTCATTCTCGGACCACTCGAGGCTTTCCTTCAAAGTAATGACCTCCATAGTCAGTGCGGCAGAGGTCAGCAGTGCAGCCTGCATTCCCATATTGACATATTTTTTATAACTGCTGCGTATATCTTTTTAGATCCTCAGTCCGGCTTTTCTTTCCGAACACCGAACCGAGCATTAGGGGCTACTGTCTATGCGGTACCATTTTATACATATTGAAATTCTTACCTCAAAGCCAGTTAGAAGGCTGCTGCAGGCTTCGGTCAGCCCGCTCTTGGCGAGCTGCACCTTCTGAATCACCGCACTCATAACAGTGCGGTGTTCCTCTTCGATGGAGGCGCCGTTGAGCGCCTCCAGCAAGTTATCCGGCACCTCCGATTGGACGGAGGAAGCCGGCGTCACGGTCTTGCCCTTCTTGCGCAGGGGTCGCCCGCCGGACTCTGAAGCCACTGTGGGTTCCGGGCCCGAGTCCGGTGCAAAGTCCGGGAGGTTGTCCTGCGACGCCTCCGGGGCCCTCTCCTCCTGGTGGGTCCCTTCCTGGGATCCCACCTCAGCATCGTCCGCATTACGGGGGGTGGAGACCGTCGGAAGAGAATCCACATCCGATGCACCTAAGGACCCGCTCGACGAGGCGGGAAGATCATCCTTAGGCGGACTGCAGGGTTGTATGCGGCATTAGAAAGACATTATGTGGCGAAAAATAAAAACCTTGAAGTTATTCGGGAGTCCGGATACTTACGATCTCGCCAGGGGCTTGGCCCTTGGAGGCCAGTCCTCGTCGTCGTCACTGTCATTGGCGGAGCAGTCCGGGGGAAGAGTTTTTCCCTTCTTGGACCCTTCGGCCTCCCTTGTTGGGGAGGCCTTCCTTTTCTTCCCTCCCCCCGCTGGGGGAGAGGCTTTCTTCTTCTCCTCCTCGCCTTGGTGGGAGGAGTCGGCCTCGGACTCATCATCCGATAGCACCTGAAAACGGGAACTCTTCCGAGTCCCCGTGGCCTTCTTCTTGGCCTTCCTCTCCGGCACCACGTGGGGTGCCGGAGCTAGAAGCCCCGTTAGGCGGGTGTCCGCTGGGTCCTCTGGCAATGGGGCCGGACAGATAGTCCATCCGGCCTTCGCCAGCCATTCCTGTCAAAGGTAAAGGGAGTTTAGATCCTGCATAGAGTCAAACTATGGAAAACAAGTGGTGAAATTACTTACCTCGTCAGCTGGACGCTGCGAGCAGAATCCGCGATCTTCTGTAGCGGATGCGGGAGCTTCGGCGTCCTTGAACAGCACCTTCCAGACATCTTCGTACGTAGTGTCGAAGAGCCCGCTCAGGGTCTGGTGCTGCGCCGGATCAAACTCCCACATGTTGAAGCCCCGTTGTTGGCACGGGAGAATCCGGCGGATGAGCATGATCTGGACTACATTGACAAGCTTGAGCTTCTTGTCCACTAGCTTCTGATATAGGCTTGGAGTCCGGTCAGCTCCTCCGAATCCCCCCAGATCCGGCCGCTCTCTTTCCAGGAGGTGAGCCATGTGGGGATGCCGGATCTGAATTCGGGGGCCGCTGCCCAATCAGGATCACGCGGCTCGGTGATGTAGAACCACCCCGATTGCCACCCCTTGATGGTTTCCACGAAAGTGCCCTCGAGCAACGTAACGTGGGACATCCTGCCCACCATGGCGCCTCCGCACTCCGCTTGGCTGCCCTTCACAACCTTCAGCTTGACACTGAAGGTCTTGAGCCACAAGCCGAAGTGGGGCTGGATGCAGAGGAAAGCCTCGCACACGACGATAAACGCTGAGATGTTGAGTATGAAATTCGGGGCCAGATCATGGAAATCTAGGCCGTAGTAGAACATGAGCCCCCGGACAAAGGGATGAAGTGGGAAGCCTAGTCCGCGGAGGAAATGGGGAAGAAATACTACCCTCTCATGGGGCCTGGGGGTAGGGATGAGCTCTCCCTCATCGGGGAGCCGGTGCGCGATGTAGCTGGACAAATATCCGGCGTCGCGCAGCTTCTAGATCTGCCCCTCCGTGACGGAGGAGGCCATCCACTTGCCTCCCGCTCCGGACATAGTTGGAGAAGGTTGAGGTGAGAAGTGCGGACTTGGGCGCTGGAGCTCGGGTTCACAGAGATGGTAAGCCAAGGAGGAAGAAGGCGCAGGTAAAAGGGTTGGATCTTTATCCCCTTATATGGGCAGACAGGAACATGTGTCCCCACCGGCCTGGTAAAACTTGCTTATCTCCCAAGCGTCACAATCAATGGCGCGGTTGGGTTACCCACGTCCGTATTGATGGGAATCCCGGAATAAGGGGAACACGATCTCTGCTTCGACAAGACGTGCCAAGAAAAACCGCCTCGCTAAACG
Source organism: Triticum aestivum (assembly GCF_018294505.1). Classification (NCBI taxonomy): domain Eukaryota; kingdom Viridiplantae; phylum Streptophyta; class Magnoliopsida; order Poales; family Poaceae; genus Triticum; species Triticum aestivum. The sequence goes on along the minus strand of NC_057798.1, from coordinate 692,007,902 downwards.
CACGGAGGTGGAACAATAAAAACGATTTGAGTAAAGGCTTGGTAATGGCATGACGTCACGCCACAAAATACGTCAGCAGATTGAACTTGTGTAAAATTATTCTCTCTACGGTGGTACGTGGAACTTATTTTTGCAGAGCCGGACACTATCATGATGTTCACAATCTTCTATAAATTATTCGGAGGAAGAACCCGCCTTGCAATGCCAAAGACAACATGCACACCGGACTCGTCGTCATTGAAGCCTCGTTCAGGGGCTACTGAGGGAGTTCGGGACTAGGGGGTGTCCGGATAGCCGAACTATCATCATCGGCCACACTCCAAGACTATGAAGATACAAGATTGAAGACTTCGTCCCGTGTCTGGATGGGACTTTCCTTGGCGTGGAACGCAAGCTTGGCGATACGGATATGTAGATTTCCTACCATTGTAACCGACTCTGTGTGACCCTAGCCCTCTCCGGTGTCTACATAAACCAGATGGCTTTAGTCCATAGGATGAACAACAATCATACCATAGGCTAGCTTCTAGGGTTTAGCCTCTTTGATCTCGTGGTAGATCCACTCTTGTAACACACATCATCAATATTAATCAAGCAGGACGTAGGGTTTTACCTCCATCAAGAGGGCCCTAACCTGGGTAAAACATCATGTCCCTTGTCTCATGTTACCATCCGCCTAGACGCACAGTTTGGGACCCCCTACCCGAGATCCGCCGGTTTTGACACCGACATCGTCCTTTAGATCCTTCTCTCGTCCCAGGACTATGGTGTACTCAACATCCAGCCTAGCGACCCACTCATCATGTGAGTCTTTGAACATGCGTCTGAAGCGAGAAAGGCATCCTTTCATCGTCGCGGAAGAAAGGGTGTAGATGACGTCGAACTCATCGCCGGTGATGGTTCGAACCATGTACTCACTGCCGATCATGGAAATTGGGACGCCATGGATTTGGGAGGAGGGTTAGGATTAGTGGAACTGCCGTAATGTGAAAGGACAGGACGACTAGGAGTGAACCGCCGTAGTATTAAAGGATGTGAGGGGACGAGTAAGAGGGAACTGCCAGCGTGCGAACGGCAGGGTAGTGGCTTTCCATTCTCCCATGATACGCGCTTCCGAGAGCCCTTGGATCTGAATCGAATGGTTGCATGGCGTGATTCTAGACCTATGGGTGAATATCCTATCCTGGAGGGTTATTCTGCAAATTTTCAGCAACTTAGCATGCAACCGTTTGATCTCAGATCCAAGGGCTGCCAGCAGCCCGTATCATGGTCGTGCCTACCACGGCCGTCGCGTCGATCGCGCGGTCGCGCCCTTGGAGATTTCACACGGTGTGTTAGGCTATCTGATGTTGGCATGTCATACATAGTCATCACTTAGTCACTCATACTACAACAAGGTTGGCTATAAGGTTGGCTATAAGTGTATTTTTATTTACTTCTCTCTATCTCTTTCTTCGTACTCCCTCCGTCCCATAATATAAGAACGTTTTTGACACTAGTGTAGTGCCAAAAATGTTCTTACATTATGGGACACAGGGAGTACTAGTATTTATTGCATTTCACAAGGAGTGACCTCTTCCAATGAAATGGTGTTGCTAAGTTTGCTTCATTTAATTAGCTACAGACTCAAAATTGTCTTTTCATGTAGGTACACGCGCTTAGCACCATTTCTTCCTTGGGTCACCAAACTAGTCTCTCTCTTGTTGATTAACTTGCCACATCAGACTTCATGCCTTTGTGGCAAGCTTAGCACCTGAAGGAGCAAGTAAAAGTAAGTACAATAGTGCGCTTTACATGGCATTTTTGCATATGTGGAGCAAAGAGAGGCAAGGCAAAAGTGGGGAAGTGGGCTCTCATGCAAGAGCCAGCCTCTACTACATGCTGGAGCATTGGGAGAGGCACCTGTATGGAGGTCGTCAGGAATCAGGAGACTCACGCTGGTCGTAGCGCCGCAATTAAAATGATAATGGCAAGTCAAATCACGGGGCCCCACCTATCCAGCAGTAACTCGCTGTCAAATCACACAGCCCTACGTTTGCAGTAGCCTACTCCTTCGTCTTCTCGCGTCTTTGTCGAACCGACTAGGCGGAAATGCCCCGCCACCTACCGTGCAGGAAAAGCCCCGCCCTCGACTTTTAAATAGTATACAGTGTACTAATTTTGTATCCATCGATTGCGCCATGGAGCAAAGCCTCTAGAAAACGGCAGTACACATGTACGGAGTATACAACACGCCCATCGCGTTCGCGTTGCACCCCAGATGGTCGTCGGTATGGCATGCTGCTCTCCGAATGGAACGCGCGTCATATTGTGTTTGCACACACATGTGGGACTGCAATTGAGAACCGACCATAGGCACATCCCCGGCCCCGCAAGTAGGGTGACTTAATACAAGAGGAGATGAGCGATAGTACTAGAGAAGTGTTGTACTACGTTGGTGCCTGGATGATCCCTGCAAGACACAGAAGATCAGTTCGTCCATGCATGTGACCAGACTCCAGCAGACACGCCTGGATTGGCTATGGTCTACATATCGTGCAGGCTGTGTTGTACATGGCTGTAGTTGTGGTGAGAAATCTAAAAAAAGGTTTCTTGTTATCTCGCAAAATTAGGTGTCATGTTCTTCGGATCACTGCGAGGGTTAAACAGCGATAACTGAGTTGGGCTAGTCATTGGGGGCATATGCACGAACAGTGACTACTCGACTACCATTTAGGTCAAGCCGGCTATGTTAATTAGGACATCTATGGACGGACCCCTTTTCTATGAGTTTATCTTTAATTTGAGCTTTGTTCCTCGTCTAGTTTGTCCGTCGGGATTCATGTTGTCTCCTTTGAGCAGTGAGGTTATGATTTCTTGTCATGTGGCATTTTTTCGTGTTATATGTTATAATTCGTCGCTTCAGATCGAAATGACGACAACTGTGCCTCCGGGCCACATGCATGAAGACTTCTCGACAGTCATTGACGAGGTCAAGCCGGCTCCGGTAGACAAAAGAAAACTAGTACTACTCCACTATATAGCATGAGCCTCCGCGCTTGCTTGCTAGTGTTGCTCTCTTCACACTGTCTCGGCCTCTCCAGATCTAAACACGACAGCGGTAGCCACACACTTTCTCTCTCTCTCTCTCTCTCTGTGCTCACCTCTGGTCACAGATCCAGCCGGATCCTCTCCGTCGGGGAAGGTGGGAAGGTGCAACATTCACGTGGTCGTCCTCGGCGACAACTCTTACCCACTGTTGGGCACGTCCCGATCAGCCTGCCTTGTCGTTCTCTCCCAAGCACCGCTGGCGAGGGAGGGCCTCCTACCCCTTGTTCCTCGCTGCCGTAGTGTGGGCAGATCCGGCCTCCTGCCGCTGACCTAGCGACATCTCGGCGACCATCAGGTATAAATTCCTTCAAAACCGGCCTTGCTCTACTTCCCGAGATCCTGACGTCACTGCAATTGTATCTTTTACTATTTCTCAGGCCCCCTCATAGATAGGATCAATCGGCTGTTCAAAAACCACCTAATGTTTTTTACATTTAAGAGGTAAAACTAGTTCATGCACTCGAATCTAGTACTACTTGGTTCAAACAAGGAAGAAAGGGGGTGGGGGTGGGGGAGGATTTGTTACCTGAATCTAGGACTTGGTCGAAAGAGGAAATAATGGGGGCGAAAAGTAGCAGAGACTGGCTATCCAACTGGTCTCTAGGTCTAATAGGGAAATAAAGGGAAACACAGTACAAACTCAATATAAAGCCGATCTATTGGTTGAAAAAGGAAAGAAAGTGGGGACTGGGGGACATTTCAACAGATTAAGTCCAACACTAGATTTGCTAGCCTCATACAGTATAAGGTGGCTATGCTGAACAAAAATGGGACCAACCCAGATATCCTGTTGTGATGTTTGTTGCCCCGAGCCACTCTTATGTAATGCCACTGGTAAAATGTAGCAGTTGCACTGTTAAAAGTAAGGACACGTTAAACCAATGTTGTTTTCGATGTAATGCCTCCAGTAATATGAATCAATGGCACTTTTTTACATGTCCTGCTAAACTTCACATTAAGATAAGTTGGTTCTTTTCATTAGAAATGCAACTGTCCTGGTCCGCCTACTCTCCCGTGCCCAAGGTAATGTCGTATTTAACGGTAGTCATAGTTAATCCTAATGCCCACACTAATATCTAGCAATGCCACTACTTTAGAAATTGCTACTGTCCTTGTAGGATTTCCATTCAGATAAGGAACATGCTTCTTTTCATTTGATGCATGTTTCATCACTTGTTAGTCACCCTCCTTTCCACCGTTTTTTGCAAACAGAGATATACATTTCACGGTCGATCTTAGCTGACCTGCACAAATGTTATCCAAATTATAGTTGAGCATTCGAGGAGCTTCACAACCAACCTTGATGTTGCTCAATTTTATTGCAACTAAAGACGAAGAAGCTCTGTGGGTTTCATTTTCTGATGGAAATGGAACCGGGGCTGGAGCCCTTTTCTTAAAAAAATTGAAGAAGAAGCGGCTAGCTCACGAGACATTGCTTCGTTTTAGGTGAACTGCACCAAAAGGTCCCATGAATTGAATCATCCATGTTGGTGACTGAAAGAGCCAGCTTCAGCATCCCAGTCTAAGCACCCCCAGCCTCCATCCTTACGATGCATGGTACACCTCGTTTGCCACCTGCTCGACCCTAGTGTCACTGATAGTAATAATACAGTTAAAATAGAGCGAGTGTCATCTCTATCATTTCATTTCCAATGTAGATAAAGAAAGTGCTTCTCTATGTTAATGTATGTTTCATCAACTAGTCCCATTGTTAATGTTTAAGCGTTTCTGCAAACTGGGGTGCTTAATTTTAGTTGATCTGTACAAAAATAGAGATTTGAATGTCTCAAGGCACCTCCTTGTACTACCGCTGTACACTGATGTTCATCACTGGCAGAAGGTGTATCTGGGAGACTTGGGACGATGTCCAGTATGAGGCGTACTGTATGAGGCGCCGTATGGGCCCATCTCGCCCTTGTAGCCTGGCATACTATGATACTATCGCAATATTTTCTTCTATTTATTTTATGTGTTTCATCAACTAGTGCCACTATAATGTAATCATGCTTTTTCATTATCTGTGCAAACAGGGTTATTCAGCTGCATTTTGGTGGAACTGCACAAATGTACGTATGGAACTGGCATGTATGCAGAGTGCAAGGTGTGCCAAGTAAAAATTACCGACACCAACCACCACCAGTGGGATGTGTGGCCACTACTAGGAAAATGCTTATAGATAGAAGTTTACCAGTAGTGAGTTTTTGTGAACCCACGCTACTAGTAATTACCAGTAGTGCTGTGTAGAAAACACGCTACTACTAACATATAGCAGCAGTGTTTGTTTGTTTGGGCCGCCCTACTGTTACATGGGCCGCATGGCAGCATCTGTAGCCCACTTAGCTGTAGCGTTTGTTCTGAAAGGGCGCTACAGCTGGTGGGATTAGCAGTAGCGTGGTGCTGCAACCAGCGCTACTACTATAGCTAAAGAAAACCGGCCCGCGAGCGCCCCCGGCCGCACGCCCCTCGTCTCACACAATTGATCCCCTCCGCCCGACGATGACGCCGCCGCGGTTAGGGTTCGTTGCCGGCCGCCTCACCCCCGTCGACGATGCCATGCGCCGCCACCACGTGCGGTCTGCTCTCGCCTCCTCCGACGCTCCAACCCCGTAAGTCCCCATATCGATCTCCTCCTCCCTGCGCGCGCCACAGTAGCACCTCTCGATCTCTCGGTTAGGGTTCATCGTAGGGGCTCCAATCGATTTGCCGTGGCGGCTTGCCATGTTTTGGGATTTAGGGATTGCACGGTGGCTCCGTGCTTCGATGCATGGCTCCAATCGATACTTCTATTAATTAGTATCACATATGCATCTCTAGATCCTACTATTAATAGTATCACATAAGGGAGAGAGTAGAGGATTTGGGTTGGTTGTTGCTGACATGATTTGGCATTGGATTGGGCTGGCTCATGTTTGATTTTTTGCTTTGTTGTTGGGCAGTTTCGACTTTTCTGATATGATGTTATGGATATTTCTTCTATAGGAGTGTAAGTGCTCGGTTCGGCTTGTATCAAGTGCCCTTCTATAGGGTGTTGTATAGGTGTTGTTCATGTGAGAGACAAAGCTACAAGCTCATGTTTATTTAGTGTGCTTTGTTGTGAGAAATCATCAAGATTTAGGATTACTGATATGAGAAGGGGGTAGTTTATTTAGTGTGCTTTGTTGTGATTAACGAAGATGAGATGAGATCAAAGTATTGTTATGTTTCGCCATATATTTGTTTGTTACATCTCTATATTATTGAGCTACTAGTATTGTTTAACCTTGTGTTTAGTGCAAATTTCAAGCTGATAGCGACGCTTCATCTGAAGAGTTGGGGACATTAGTTTACTAGATTTCTAGCTTTCTTGTGTTTTATCATACAATCACTCTACTTTTGCAATTTGTGATTGTGGGACTGAACTTTATGTTTACTTTTTAGTTGTTATTTTGCTTGCCATGTGAACTCTAGCTATGAAAATTTATGTTTACTTTTTGGATCGTTAATCCTTTAATCATATTACTTTAGGGAAATGGCACCACCACCACCACCACCACCACCACCATGTCGACGGTGCAAGTCAAGGTGCGCCAGCAGCTTTGCAACTGGCAAGCTGTTTGGCATCTACTTCGAGTCTAGTTTTCTTCATGTGTCGGTAATATATTATATGAAACTAGTAACTACTATTTTGTTTTTAGTGTTATTGGAATTAATGCATCGTGTATATATCATTTTGCTTTTTGTACACAGATCGTCCCATGCAATGTGAGGTCAGAATGCAACAATCTGACTGGAGACTCTGTGACATTTGAGGCTCCTGGGGGCCCCTACACTATGGAGATCGAGAAAGGACGAAAGATGATGCGGGTGGGAGGAGATGGATGGGTCCGTTTCATCGACAACATGCATATCACCGGTGGTGAGTTGATCAGCTTCTCCTTCAGAGCTGAAAGACCGAAGTTGGCCGTGATTTATATCAACAAAGCATAAGATTATGAGGATGATGATGACCCACTCGGTGATGCCATCGTAGCTCAAAGAATGAAGTTGAGCGAGGAGGAGGTGTGTAACCTATGGGACATCATTCCGCCACGTGCTGACTTTGTCGGGGTGCCATTCGTGACCCGCCTGACAAGTACCATGGTTGACCGGCATATGATGGTATGTTGCATTTACTGCAGTTTTTAGAGTAATTTGATGATATGCTTTATTGTTATACTTAGTGTAGAGTCCGATGATAAATATGCTTACTGAATCTTATATGCTTACTGAATCTTATATGCTTAGTGAATCTATGCTTAGTGAATCTTATATGCTTTATTGTTATACCTAGTGTAGAGTCCGATGATATATATGCTTAGTGAATCGTATATGCTTAGTGAATATTATATGCTTAGTGAATCTTATATGCTTTATTGTTATACTTAGTGTAGAGTCCGATGATATATATACTTAGTGTAGAGTCCGATGATATATATGCTTAGTGTAGAGTCCGATGATATATATGCTTCATGTAGAATGTGCGAGGCTACTTATTAATTGACATGTTTTTCTTATTCAGAAATTGCCAAAGAGCCTATCTGAGAGTTGTGGGATCAAGCCTGATGAACAAGGCTCTGCTGGAATACGCCTTACCGCAAGGGGCTCCGTCACCACTTGTGCGTACGGCGTGGACACGGATGGTCGCACACACTTCAACTCGGTTGGGTGGAAGAGCTTCCTCATCGGCAAGAATCTTCATGTTGGACAGGCAATCCTAATTACTATCAGGAACACCCACCGCCCAGGCTTGAGGATGATGGTCGTCATCGACATCATCTAGAACTTCATGTGCATGCATGTGGCTGTTGAACCATATATATGCTAGTATGACTACCTAGTAGACTTATCAACTATGATCTATCCATGCATTGTTGACTACTATATGAGTTTGTGAGATTGTGTGGTTATATTAAATGTGGTACTGTCGTTAATGTTTGTGAGATGGTTTTGTGAACTTAGTTTATTTGCACTTGACTTGTCTTGATTTCCATGAATATTGCACCTGACTGCTTTTTTATTTTTTATTTCTATTTGCCTAGTTGTAGCGTGGGGAGAAAATAGGGCGCTACTACTACATGATGATAGTAGTAGCGCTGGTGGAGGAAGCAGCACTACTAATAAGTATTTTAGCTGCAGCACTTGTTCAAAAACGCGCTACTTGTAAATAATAGCAAAAGCACCCTAGCAGTAGCGCGGGTGCCCGCGCTACTGGTATGTAAAAAACCAGCGCCACTAGTAAGCTTTTCTCTAGTAGTGGGCGCTCTCTGTGGACGGATCTTTCTCGGCAGCAAATCCTCTAACCAAATACTAGTAGCTTATATTGGCAGTTTTCTAGGGAGTACTCTTTTCTGAAAGAAGCACCAATCTATTTTTATTTATTTGTACATTGTGTCACAACTTTGAACCAAAGGTCTAGAGCTATTTTAGGGTGACTGGCGTAGTACTCGGAGACTGATTGTAAGCATGAGTAGCTAGAAGATTAGGTTAGTGCGAAGCTTACCTTAAACCCTACCACCGCCGTTGAAACGAGGCGAGCGTCGAGGGAACCGTGGAGAACAGCGGGGAAGCGACGTCGCGCCATCCGGCCTCCTCTTGCGGTGGGAGAACGAATACTCTTGTGGCTCTGGTTGGCTCTACACCCTCACGGATGGCACACCATACTCGATCGATTCGTTATCCCCTGGGTGCTCGACCTTCGACCTGTACGCCCACCACCTCCTCCTAACTGTCGCCTCGGGCGAATCTGTCTGCTCCATCGCCCAGAGGAGATACTCGATGAACTCGGAGGGCTGCGGTGTGACTTCCGCTGAGGAGTACATGTACATCGCCGCCCTCATCGCCATCGCCTTGCTCTTTCGCGTACATTGCTACATGGCCCGCATCGTCCTCAAAATCTCCCACTCATTGTCAAACTATCTAAGGATCTCATTCAACCTGGCTAACTTTGCCTGGTCGCCACCGGTGATCTGCCTGATTCGCTGTTGCATCCTCTCCATAGATGTCCTTCTGAGTGGTTCGATGCTAGCTTTGGAAGATGGGAGGAGAGAAGGTGGTCTTGCAATAGAGAAGAGGGAGAGGCGAGACGGTGGTTTTGGAATGGAGATGATGGAGAGGAGAGGAGGTGGTTTTGCAACGGGGTAGATCAGAAGAGGGAGAGGTGAGATGGTGGTTTTGGAATGGAGATGATGGAGAGGAGAGGGGGTGGTTTTGCAATGGAGAAGATTAGACGAGGGAGAGGCGAGGCGGTGGTTTTGGAATGGAGATGATGGAGAGGAGAGGAGGTGGTTTTGCAATGGAGTAGATCAGAAGAGGGAGAGGCGAGGCGGTGGTTTCGGAATGGAGATGATGGAGAGGAGAGGAAGTGGTTTTGCAATGGAGAAGAGGGAGAGGAGCGTGTGACAGCGATTTAGGATTGGACCAGAGGGCCGGCACGCTGTGACTGGATCAAAATCAAAATCAATTTACCCTTCAATTAAGAAAGCAACCCCACATTAACTAGTCTCCCTTTTATTTTGGGTCATAATTGACCATGATTTTCACATATAAAATATATGTTATACGTTGAAAAAATAATATAATTTGAAAGTACATTCAGATACGAACCAAACGATACAATTTTTGGTGACATGCATTCACATTTTGCTTGTCAAAGACAGTACGTGGTCAAACTTTGACCCAAAATACGCAAAACAACAAAAAATACTTCCAATACTAGCGCCGCTCTTCTGCTCTTCTCCTCTTAAACCACCGCCACTCCTCTCCTGTTCCAATCTAAATCCAGCGCTGCTCCTCTCCTCTTCCATTTCAAAACCACCGCCCCTCCTCTCCTGTTCCAGTCCAAAACCACCGTCGCTCCTCTCTCGTTCTAATCCAAAACCAGCGCTGCTCCTCTCCTCTTCCATCCAAAAACCACCGCCGGAGAGTGAAGGTGCTGTGGAGAAGTAGATCGACGGAGGAGTACAACCGATACGTGAGGATCGCAGATGACGACCCTGTGAAGCTAGCTAGGAAGTTGGAGATATAGTCTTGGTTTGACAACAAGGACCAACTAGCAGCGACGGCGACATCCATGGCCAAATATCTGCAACAGAGCGAAAAGGCGGCGATACTCCCGGAGGGAGTCGCGCCGGAGTACATAGAGCTGCTCCTCTGGGCCATGGAGCAAACAGATTCACCGAATCCGATCGTGAGGGAGCGGTGGTGGGAGCATCGATCCCAGATGGAGCGTCCACCAGAGATTGAAGGATCGAGCATCTACATGGTGCCGTTTGTCAGGGTGTCCTGCCAGAGCGAGCCGGTGGAGTCTTCGTCGACTGAACCCAACTGCAAGAGGAGAAAAGCAGTTGGCGTGAAGATACAAGACTCAACACTTCGGCCCGTGTCCGGATGGGACTCTCCTTGGCGTGGAAGGCAACCTTGGCGATCCGGATATTGTGTTTCCTTCCGTGCAACCGACTCCATGTAAACCCTAGCCCTCTTCGATGTCTACATAAACTGGAGAGGATGGTCCTTAGAAGGCCGATCACATTTACAATCATACCATCATAGGCTAGCTCTAAGGGTGTAGCCTGTACGATCTCGTGATAGATCAACTCTTGTACTACCCATATCTTCAATATTAATCAAGTAGGAAGTAGGGTTTTACCTCCATCGAGAGGGCCCGAACCTGGGTAAACATCTGTCTCCCTTGCTTCTCGTTACCATCAGCCTTGATGCACAGATCGGGACCCCCTACCGGAGATCTGCCGGTTTTGACACCGACAGTATTCTCCTTCTGAATCCCCCTCAGAACAGTTATCTTCCTCTTGATTACAATCCGAAATGGGTGGAGGGGGGCTGCCTTTGCGCCCACCATGGAACGACGTCTGCATGAAATTTTATTGCCACGCAAGGCTCGTATCTTTTGCTCTACATGATCAGTTCCATTGTGTACAATAACTGGCATGCATAGGAATAAAACATAGTGAGATTATGTAAGGAGTGCATGCACAAATCCAGAGTGATGGTAACAAACTGTGGATAGATCCAAAACCAATGATAGCAGGCAGATAATAGCTTTAGGTAAAAAATACAGATAATGGCTCCTTTAATGTTTGTTTGCACCCAACATGAAACTCATAGTAGACACCGGTGATTAACCAGATAGTAGACATATAGTACTGATTGATGCCCTAATATGTACCCCACAACCATTTAAAAACTAAAGTTTCAGCATTAGTTTGGACCTAACTCAGAGTCTAATAGGTGAACACGAGGATAATGTAGCATGTCATCATATTAAGCGACGCATAACGTAAGCAGACACGGAAGAGTGTGACCTCTCTTGCGGACCCGTGTAGTCCTCAAGGTCATCTGCTCAGTTGATGATGGTAATGCAGTTGTCGTGGCTACCGGCGGTGGGGAAGAAGATCTGAGGCGGCGAAAGATAGTCTGGAGAGCGGATACCTGTTGTGTTGAACCCTTCCGTCGTTGGAGCAGCTGAGCTGGGGTGGAACACAGCGCCGCAGGAGCAGGACAAACCACACAAAGTTTTCTTTCACACATATCTATAACATAAGTAATTGAGTAAGGGCCTGTTTGAATTTGAGGATTCTAACAATGCAAGGATAGGAAATAGACAGGAATAGGATAGGAATGCATGTGAAAAACAGAGAATTTAAAAACACTGGATTTCTGCCAATCTGGGTGTTCGATTCACAACAATTGGAAGATCACAGGATGCAAAAAAGTATGGTGAGATTAAGTCAAACCACAAGAAAATGTACGGTTATAATGCTATTATGCTACTATCTCTTAGTCTTGTGCTTGATGAATAGGAATATGAAAAGGAGGAGAAGTGGAAATTAGAATTCCTACGGTTTTTCTTTCAAGGAGACACTAAAGGAACAAATCCTACAGTTTTCCTTTGCTCCATTCCTTTACACCAAATTCATGAAAAGTAGTACCATAGTAAACTTTCCAATTCCTATGTTTTTCATTCACTTTTCCTTTCAAGCACTGGTGATTCTAATAGGCAGTCTTGAGCAAGGAAAATCCTACACTAAAAAATGTTTTTGTGCTACTTCTATTACTTTGGACCCAGGGCACTTCCATACTAGCTCAAGAAGAAAATGCGACGATTAGTGTACAACCTCTTTGGTGGCGCCGATTAGGCCGCAGCTTCATCCGAGGAAACAGTGATGATGATGCTCTTTCGGTGGTGCAGGTGAAGACGGTGGTGTGGGAATGGAGGTGGCACGAAAGACGAGGGGAACATCGGGGCAGCTCCTTGGAGGTGGAGGACTGGGTGGCTGAACCGGCGGGACGACGAGATCGACGATGGATCCCCATCAGGTAAGGTGGATGAGGGACGTCAACGTGTTGCTATGGACGACGTCGTCGGGGAAGAGGCTCTGGCCGGGTGGCGGACGGAGCAGGGTGTGGGGTTTCGTCGCGGGTTTTCACGGCCTCGGTGTACGAATGGGTGGGCGGATGGGATGGCAGTGGGGAACCATGGCTTAGAGATGCGCTTGTCTGAAATGTGGGGTAAGTACCCCCACCGATTTGAGGTGCTTCTTTTGGTTCAGGGGTACCACGGGCATTTCCGTGTCGGGATTTCACAGGAGGTGGGATTTTTCACGTGCGTTGTAATTTTGGAATAGCAAGGCGTGGATTGAGATGGAGGGAGTTGTCGGAGCACGACGAGACAAAGATATATCTTAAATATTTCGGGCTAACAAGGCGCGGGTTGAAGAGGCGGGAGTCTCACAGCATGATAGACAGAGACACTAGCTTGAATTTTCGGCATAACAAGGCGCGACTTGAAATTTCGGAAGAACAAGCTTAACGTGTACCCCAAAAAAAGACAATTTTCACCTCAACACGCACAACACACGCACAAACACCATTTATACTAGAGTAAGGTACACGTGCATTGCACACATGAGATTTGGCAACAAATTATGAATAAATACCACATTATAGCATGTAAGCTTTGAGTCATATATGCATGATGTAGATGTTCGTTTAATTCTTATAGTTCATTTCATTCAAAATCATCTAGTTTTTATAAGAAAGTTATCAGGACCGGATTTTCGGCATATTAATTTCCCAGAAAATGGTCCTTGTGCTCACCAGCCCCAGGATTACCGTTAGCTGATGAGACACCAACTTGATACAGAAACACCAAGCAAAATACATAATATGTAGTACAAGACCATTCTGGCCTATTAGTACAACACATGGTTTCTAGAGGCTGATGGCGGAAGCGGTTTGTGGTTCATCAGCGTGTATGTGACTCCAAAGGAACATCTAACCAGGATAACTCCTATCTTCGCGAGGCTGCTATCATCATTGCGTAGGCTTCGGGGCTGTCATCGCAACGCTCCTCTCTATGCAAAAAATATGGCCAAGACAATAGCCAGGGACAAGCTAGTGAGTACTTTGAATGTACTCGCAAACATTATAAATCACAAGTACAATATAATGAATGATAATCATGCTCTGAAATGTTTCAGGATCACAACGTCAGTCACAAAATAAAATCCATGATGCACGCAAGCAGGATATTCTTATACAACATGAATATGCAATGATGGAATAGAAATAGAATGCACCGATCGGGTCTCTGAAGCGACGCCTCGAAAGGATAATAATATAAAGCAGGCCATAGTCGGGCGTCTGAGCAACACCACATAAAGGGCTTATAAATAATTTAAATGACAAGCATGCCACAGTCGGGCGTCTGAGCGACACCACAAAAAGGGCTTATAAATAATGACAAGCATGACACAGTCGGGCGTCTGTGCTACACCACATAAAGGGCTTATAAATGAATAATCACAGTGAATATCCAGGAGGTAGAAACATCCCATGGATACTCAATAATTCAAATAATGTAAATGGTTAGTCCACAATAATAATCATAATCATCATCTGTCACGGGTCATAATCAATGCTCTGGTTTAGCAGTTTTTCCTCCGAAGACCGACACTAAGACCGACACTTGACCCATCCCAGACTGTAGTCCTTAACCATGAACACGGCTATTCGAATAGATATAATCTCTGCAGAGGGTGTACTCTTTACCCAAGAGTAACGGATTCCTTTAGTCCATCGGGACTAATTCCATTTACGGTCTTTAAATTGAAAACACACCTGACCCGCACACACCACCTTAACTAACCGGTGTCTGGAATCACCCACGGCACCTGTTAAACCAAACTCTAAGTGAGGAGGCTACAACCTCGAATAGCATGTGATCAAATTTATACCGCGCGCTTACTAAGGGGTGCCCCCCTCTCGGTCCCAACCGGGAACACCCATGCCCCCGGACCAGGTGGCATGCCTACCGGCTGCAGTCGGTATCTTCCACCATGGCCTCTCTGTACGGTGTGTGCTAGCAAGGGGTTGACAACTTACTGAACCGTACCCTAGCTGAGGCAGTGACAGGTGGTAGTACGAAACAAGTATGGGGGTTACTGGAACAAGACTCGATCTACGGCGAACTCAGGAGGTTTAAGTATTCCCTGCATGATTAGCATAACCAATATATTTCAACCAATAGACAGAATCACCACTCCTCATACCTCACTATGCCATACCGGACACAACCGTCCCGACGAAGACTGGAGACAAGCTCGTGTCTACCCAAGACAGAGGCTTTCCTGGATTCTTTCCGGTAGGCATGAGAGGCATACGAGGGTGACTGCTATCAAGTTCCAACAGCAAGGAACATTCATTATGCATTCACGAGTATGATCATATCATCACATAAAATAATGAATACTTCGTGTTAAGGTGGTGTTGTAATTCGTATGAAACAACACACAATGATATTATACCAGGGTTCAGAATGCTTGCCTTCAAGTTGTGGAGAGGCAGGGTGCATTCCAAAACTTTTGAAAGTTTTCTTCTCTCTCCATAATCCTATTTTAAGAAAATTTGAATTCAGCACATAGTTTAAAAATAGTACAAAAAAGTTTTCTAGAAAATTTTCAAATAAATATGAAAATAAACTAGACAAAATTTGAGAAATAACAGAAAAAGAATCAAATCATTTGGGCTTATATTTAAAGAGTTATAGCCAGTCAAAGTTTTGGTCAAAATCTGTTTTTTTAAATAAATAAAAGAAACAGAAAAAGAAAAAAACGGTTCGGGCGGAAAGCGTACTCTGTGCTTTATGCTTCCACTTATGCCAGTGTGGACCGGCGCATGGGTCACTAATAGTGGGTCCCTTGGGCCCACTGGTCAGGTTTGACCAGTCGCCCGCCTCCTTCTTCCTCTATCCGAGCGGAGGCGGGGCTCCGGTGATCAACACCGGTGAACAGCGGCTCCCAATGGGATTCTAAGGGGAGGGATGGATCCACCAGTCCAGGGCGGTCCTCCCGGTGGTCGATGGGCTGGTGGGGACGAAGGGAGTCATCGGCGGCGAGCTCTACGGCAGAGGTGGCTTCGGGAGGATTTGGGGGTTTCGGCTACGGTGTTTCCCGATCGAGGCTGAGGTGCTGGGTGGTTCCGCAAGATCGAGGGGGAGAGGATGGTGGCACTGGATGGACTGGGGGTTCAGCTCGCGACGCACGGCACCGGAGCGTGGCGGCGGCCGATCCTGCCGGAGATGGGGGAGATGATGGCCTCCAGCCAAGCTGGAGAAGGAGGGGCTTCCTACCACTTGCACAAGGCTACTGATGAGCTTAGGCGTGATCGGGGGGCTATATATAGCCCGGAGAGGTCGGTTCTGCCACGGCCTGGGATAAGGTCGACGGCGACCGCAGTTCTGTAGATGCAGGGCGACATGGCGGCGACGTGCGCTAGCGGACGGCTCGCGGATGAGCTCGAGCTGTTCCAGAGGCGAGCTGGCGCGCGGCTGTGGCTCGGGCGGCGCCATCCATGGCAGAGGCTGTCAGAGCGGCGGTGGCGGCTTGCGGTGTTGGCGCTGTGGGGCGCCAGGAGGGGGCTAGGGCGGCTCTGCGGCAAGGGAGAGGTCGGGTGCATTGGCTCCGAGTGGCCAAGGGTCAGCACGGGCGCGGGGAGGGCGGCAGCGAGACACGGTGGCTCAGTGCGCGCGCGTGCAAAATGTGCGCTCTGGGCGCTCCCACAGAATGCATGCCAGGCGTTCGGCAAAATGCCAAGGCATGCTAGGGGCTCCAATCCTCATGGGGTCTAGTAGGGTGGGGCTATAGACTAAGTTAGAGCCATGAGACATGCTGGTTTGGCAAAGCAAGCAGGTTTCAAATGAAGACTAGAGCTCATGCCAATTCCGTTCATGCACTCAAGGTGTTTGATAGAATGCCAAGGGCACCTAGGCAACTCTTGGAGGGGCCGAAAACTCCAGATCATAGTCTCTTTAGATGTAGGTGATGGTGGCAAGGTTAGTTTCGCAAGAACAGAAACTTGTTAGTGCAAGATTTTGAGAAAACCAATTCTGGTCAGAAAGTAAAGGGCATCATTGCATGGACCAAAAATGCTTCAATGGGTCCAATCTCCTGGACTTAAGGGTTTAGTAGGGTGGTCTATAAGTAGGAGAAATATCATGGGCACTAAAGGAAAATAAAATAGGGTTGCAGTAGAAAATGCCAAACTGGACCAGAGAGCAAAAGAGGATGATTTGCTCAAATTTTCCTAAGAACACCAGTGGGTTTTTGCACAAAGTTGAATTATATACTCCTACTGAAATCCCCTAATTTTGGTGGAAGTTCTAAAGGAATATTTAAATAGGTTGTAGTGCAAAAGTGCAAACTGGACTAGATTTGAAAACTTGGGGTAGAGCTCAAAATCTCCAACTGACTAAAAGATACTTTTGCATAAAAGTGATCTAGGAACATCACATGTCATCCCCAAATTTTGGTGGGATTTTTAAATAAATTTATCAAAGGGTTGTAGTGCCAAAGAGGCTCAAAAGCTGGTAAAAAATCATTTTTAGAAGAAATAAAGCTCAGGGAAAATACTTTTAGAAATAAGTCCACTGATGAAACAAATGTTTCTTGAGAGGGTATACAAGTCCAATAATATTTTTTTGGAAAAAAATTCACTTGGGGTAAAAACTCCACAATTCAGAAGAAAAGAGAGGTTCGGAATCAAAGAAAAATTGAAAAAATAAAATTTAATTTACCAAGGCAAAATTTTAATCAATAAATCATGTTTAAATTTTTGGGGTGTTACAATACTACCCCCCTTAAGAAAAATCTCGTCCTCGAGATTTGCTAAGAGTTATTTTGAAAATATTACTCCTATTAACTGAAACGAAACAGTTTACTCATAGCACAAACTTAGGGTACAACGCATGAGCTACAACACATAACTAAATGCTGGGAAAATAAACATAGTAGTGATGTCTATAATGAAAAAGGTAAATGGGCAGGGTCCTGAGAAAACGTCTCTGGTACTGGGGCACACTCCTCTTCTATCGGAGGAAGCGGATTGACTAGTCACCGGGGTTGGTTTTTGATAGCTACGCCCGGAATTAAAAATGCAATCGTACATACTTATGCATGGCTACTATTTAAAATAGGGGCGCACAAGCAAACAACATTTAGTTATCGCGATACAGGATCACACAGTTACAGGGTGTGGACATATTGAGATTCGGTACTACTCGAGTGACTTAGTCTACCTCGTTAATATCTAAGCGGGCGTGCCTTGTGGACGTCGAGGCTTCTCCACGGGTTTCACCATCGGGGTTAGCTAGATGGAGTTGAGAGGCTGCAGGATCGGGGTAGCGATGATGACCATCGCGGGGGTTGTTGGCCACAATCCCGTTGGAGCGTGTTCCCAAAAGCCGACGAAGCACTTCTCGGTACACCAAAGTATTTTGGTTGATGGCTAGGGAAGACCTCAAGGACTCGATTGGTTGTCCGAACAACACGACTGGGTTGTCGACGCTGGGCTCATCTTCTCCTCTCGCCGGGGCTCGGCGTACCAGTTCACCACGAGCTGCGATCAGATCCAGGGTGATTTGATCGAACAGTACCTCTAGTGCACTTACATAGCGCAGCAGATGTAATAGTGCAGGATCCGTCTCATGATCTCCGTTGGTAACCTGGAGTGGCCTACCATACCCGCCACGGCTAGGGTAGTAGTAGAACGAGCGACAGTTAACTCTGGGCAACAAGTGCCGGAGTTGAACTATAGCCTCTCGAGCGGCTAGTTGGATGCCTTGTGGCTCAAACGAAGTTCTCCTTCCGGTGAACCTGTAGGGGCGTTCTGGCGATAGACCCCTACCATAGATCTGCACAGTGGCCCAGAATTGACGGCTCTCACCGCTCATGGGCCCTTGGTACACAACATATTCTGGGGGCTCTTCTAATGCAAAGGCACGACGGGTGAGGTTTGCTAGCATGGTCACAAAACCTCCAAGGTTGTTTGCTTTGGTCTCATTGTGCACGACGGGGCCAGGCATTATAGCTCGATTTGGGGAAGAGGCTGTGCTGTGTTGGGCTGAGGCCAGCGTGTCCTTTTTATAGAAAAATGGGGCAGAGTCTTCCTTTGCACGCTTGCAAATGAGACAATTTAGGTGTCGGTCACTGGCGCGTGATCGACAGGCTAGGCTGATAGGGGAGGCATCGACTGCCAAAAGGTGTCGGGTCACTGTGTGGCTATCTTACACGAGAAGCTTGGCCGGGGTTAGGTTAAGGTCTAGTGGGTTGGTTAATCTAGGTTTATTGACCTGGCTAAGATAGGATTAACCAATGGTCAGCCTGGCTCTGATACCAAGGTTGTCAGGACCGGATTTTTGGGATATTAATTTCCTAGAAAATGGTCCTTGTGCTCACCAACCCTAGGATTACTATTAGCTGATGAGACACCAACTTGATAAAGAAACTCCAAGCAAAATACATAATATGTAGTTCAAGACCATTCTGGCCTATGAATACAACACAAGGTTTCTAGTGGCTGATGGCGGAAGCAGTTTGTGGTTCATCAGCGTCTATGGGACTCCATAGGAACAGCAGACCAGGATAAATCCTATCTTCACGAGGCTGCTATCATAATTGCGTGGGTTCCGGGGCTGTCATCGCAACGCTTCTCTCCGTGGAAGAAATCTGGCCAAGACAATAGCCAAGGACAAGCCAGTGAGTACTTTGAATGTACTCGCAAACATTATGAATCACAGGTATAATATAATGAATGATAATCATGCTCTGAAATGTTTCAGGATCACAACGTCAGTCACAAAATAAAATCCATGATGCACGCAAGCAGGATATTCCTATACAACATGAATATGCAATGATGGAGTAGAAATAGAATGCACCGATCGGGTGTGTGAAGCGACGCCTCGAAAGGATAATAATATAAAGCAGGCCACAGTCGGGCATCTAAGCGACACCACATAAAGGGCTTATAAATAATTTAAATGACAAGCATGCATAGTCGGGCGTCTGAGCGACACCACAAAAAGGACTTATCAATAATGACAAGCATGCCACAGTCGGGCGTCTGTGCGACACCAAATAAAGGGCTTATAAATGAATAATCACAGTGAATATCCAGGAGGTAGAAACATCCCAGGGATACTCAATAATTCAAATAATGTAAAAGCTTAGTCCACAATAATAATCATAATCATCATATCTCACAGGACATAATCAATGCTCTGGTTTAGCAGTTTTTCCTCCGAAGACCGACACTAAGACCAACACTTGACCCATCCCAGACTGTAGTCCTTGACCATGGACACGGCTATTCGAATAGATATAATCTCTGCAGAGGGTGTACTCTTTACCCACGAGTAACAAATTCCTTTAGTCCATCGGGACTAATTCCATTTACGGTCTTTAAATTCAAAACACACCTCACCCGCACACACCAGCTTAACTAACCCATGTCTAGAATCACCCACGACACATGTTAAGCCAAACTCTAAGTGGGGAGGCTACAACCTTGAATAGCATGGGATCAAATTTATACCGCGCGCTTACTAAGGGGTTCCCCCTCTCGTTCCCAACCGGAAACACCCATGCCCCCAAACCAGGTGGCATGCCTACCGGCTGCAGTCGATATATTCCACCATGGCCTCTCTATATGGTGTGTGTGCTAGAAAAGGGTAACAACTTCCTGAATCGTACCCTACCTAAGGCAGGGACAGGTGGTAGTACGAAACAGGTATGGGGGTTACTGGAAGAAGACTCAATCTACGGCCGACTCAGGAGGTTTAAGTATTCCCTGCATGATTAGCATAACCAATATGTTTCAACCAACAGACATAATCACCACTCCTCATACCTCACTATGCCATACCGAACACAACCATCTCGACGAAGACTGGAGACAAGCTGTGGGGACCGGTTTTCAGAGTATTAATTTCCAGAAAATGGCCCTTGTGCTCACCAGCCCCAGGATAACTGTTAGCTGATGAGGCACCAACTTGATACAGAAATTCCAAGCAAAATACAAAATATGTAGTACAAGACCATTCTGGCCTGTGAGTACAACAAATGGTTTCTAGTGGTTGATGGCGGAAGCGGTTTGTGGATCATCAGTGTCTATGGGACTCCATTTCCCACGGGAACAGCTGACCAGGTTAACTCCTATCTTCGCGAGGCTGCTATCACCATTGCGTGGGTTCCGGGGCTGTCATCATGGTCGCTCCTCTCTGCGCAAGAAATCTGGCAAACACAATAGCCAGGGACAAGCTAGTGAGTACTTTGAATGTACTCGCAAACATTATGAACACGGGTATAATATAACAATGAATTGTAAAAATATTTTTATGCTCATGACGTCAGTCGTACAAGTTAAATAAAACTCTGATGCATACAAGCATGTTAATTATGAATATGCAATAACATAGCAGTATTGAAATTATGAAATAAATAACAAACATGCCACAGTCGGGCGTCTTAGCGACACCACATAAAGGGCTTTAAAAGAAATGCCACAGTCGGGCGTCTGAGCGACACCACATAAAGGGCTTTAAAAGAAATGCCACAGTCGAGCGTCTGAGCGACACCACATAAAGGGCTTTAAGAGAAATGCCACAGTCGGGCGTCTGAGCGACACCACATAAAGGGCTTTAAAAGAAATGCCACAGTCGGGCGTTTGAGCGACACCACATAAAGAGCTTTAAAAGAAATGCCACAGTCGGGCGTCTGAGCGACACCACATAAAGGGCTTTAAACGAAATGCCACAGTCGGGCGTCTTAGCGACACCACATAATGGGCTTTAAAAGAAATGCCACAGTCGGGCGTCTGAGCGACACCACATAAAGGGCTTTAAAAGAAATGCCACAGTCGGGCGTCTGAGGGACACCACGTAAAGGGCTTTAAAAGAAATCATAGTGAATATCCAAGAGGCAAAATCATTCCAGGGATGCTCTATATTTCAAATAATATAAAGGGGTTGGTCCATAAATAAAAATAATCATAATCATCATAAATCACAAGTCACAATCAATGTTCTGGTTTAAAGTTTCTGATCCGAAGACCGACACTAAGAACGACACCTGACCCATCCCAGACTGTAATCCTTAACCATGGACACGGCTATTCGAATAGGTTTAATCTCTGCAGAGGGTGTACTCTTTACCCACGAGTAACGGATTTCTTTAGTCCATCGGGACTATTTCCGTCTACGGCCTTTTTGTTGAAAACACACCTGACTTGCACACACCAACTTAACTCACACGTGTCTGGAATCACCCACGACACCTGTCAAGCAAACTCTAAGTAGGGAGGCTACAACCTCGCGTAGCATGGGATCAAATTTATATTGCACGCTCTAAGAGGTGGCCTCCCCTCTCGGTCTCAACCGGAAACACCCATGCCCCCGGACCAGGTGGCCTGCCTACCAGCTACAACCGGTATCTTCCACCATGGCCTCTCTGTACGGTGTGTGCTACAAAGAGGTTGACAACTTACTGAACCGTACTCTACTTGTTGTAGAGACGAGTGGTAGTACGGAAGCAAGTATGGGGGTTACTGGAACAAGACTCGATCTACGGTCGACTCAGGAGGTTTATAATTTCCCTGCATGACATGTATAACAAAAATATTTCAACCAACAGAATCACCGCTCATTATAACCTACCATGCCATACCGGACGTAACCGTCCCGACGGAGACCGGCGACAAACTCATGCCTACCCAAGGTAGAGGTTTTCCCAGATTCCTTCTGGTATGCATGCAAGGCACATGAGGATGATTATTATCACAAGTGTGCTCATTTCCAACAGCATGGAAATCATTAATATGCATTCATGCACATGATCATATCACAGGAAATAACGAGTTCTCCGAAATGAGGTGGTGTTATAAACATGAAAACAAACACATGAGAATATTATGCCGGGGTTCAGAATGCTTGCCTTCAGGTCACGGGAAGGCAGGGTGCATTTCAAACTCTTGAAATAATTCTCCTCTCTTCAAAAATCCTATTTTTGAAAATATAAATGAATTAACACACAAAATAAAAACAGCACAAAAAGTTGGTTTGAAAATTTATCAAATAAATCTTAAAATAAACTAGATCAAATTTGAGTGAGGTAGGAAAAGGAATCATTTCATTTGGAGTTGTAATTAAAAAGATACAACAGGTCAAAGTTTGATCAAAATCTGTTATTTAAAATAAAACAGAAAAGAAAACGTTTCGAATAAAAACGTACACGTCGAAAGCGTACTTCGGAAGTGCGCTTCCACTTAACCCACATGGACTGGGACGGGGGTCACTAACAATGGTCCAGGGGCCCCACTGGTCAGGTTTAACCAGTCCCCTCTCCCTCCTCTTCTCTGCCCGAGTAGAGGCGGGGCGTCCGACGATCGTCATCGGCGAACGGTGGTTCTTCGCGGGCATCCGGGTGCAGGGATGGATCCGCCACTCCTAGGCGGTCCTCCCGGTGGTCGAGGGAGTGATGGGGACAGAGGGAGTCATCGGCGACAAGCTCCGCGGCGGAGGGGAGGCTTCGGTGGATTTGGGGATTCCGGCCATGGTGGTTCCAGAGCGGGTCTGAGATGTTGGGCGGCTCCTTAGGGTCATGGGGAGGAGGATGGAAGCACAGGAGGGGTCTGGGGGCTTTGGCGTTGGCCGTATTTTGCCGGAGCGAGGAGGCGGCCGACCTTGCCGGAGTTGGGGAAGAGAGTGACCCCTGGCCAACTGGGGAGGGGGGGCTTCCTACGGCTCGAGTGAGGCTGCTAATGAGCCTAGGCAGGATCGAGGGCTTTATATAGCCCAGCAAGGTCGGTTCCCGTGGCCGTGGATAAGCTTGCCAGCGAACCGCCTTGCTGTAGCTAGGGCGACGTGGCGGCGACGCGCGCTAGAGGAGGAGGCTGTGGATGAGCTCGCACTGCTCCAGGAGACAGGTGGCAAGTGCTGGCAGCTTGTCGGCACCTACTGAGGCAGGGGCGCGCTGCGGACGCCGGCGTGCCGCCAAGGCTCTAACGGCGGTGATGTAGGCTGCCAGGGCGGCTTGGCGCGTTGCTGTGAGGAGGGTAGTGCGTGGCGTGGTGCTCCAGAGCGGGCCAAAACCAGGTGCGCGACGTGTCGGCTCGGCCGCGGCTCGTGCAATACGCGCGCTCTGTTCGCGCCCAGAGCACGCACGGAAGGTGTTCGATAAAATGCCGTGGCATGCTAGAGGTCTCAGGTGAGGTTGGCAAGCAACAGAACTAGGTTAGTGATAGAGGGACACCCAAGGGACAAGGTGGTTTGGTCAGGAGACCAAGTTCACAATGCCAACAACAACTCATGTCAAATCTGGTCATGCTCTCAAGGTGTTTGACAAAATGCCACAGGCACCTAGGCATTTCTTGGAGTGGCCAATTCTTCCAGATCAGTGTCTCCTTGGATGCACAAGAGGGTGGTGAGGTTAGTTGGTGAAAAGCACAAACTTGCTAGTGCAAGTTTTGCAGAACTTCAAATCTGGACAGGAGGTGAATGGCATTATTTCATGAACCAAAAATATGCCAATGGTTGCATGCTCCTGGACTTAGGGGTTTAGCATGGAGGACTACAAGTAGGGAAAGAATCTAGGGCCAAGGAGCAAGCAAAATATGGATGCTGTACAAACCATCAAGTTGGACCAGAATGAAGATGAGGTTGATTCACTCAAAATTTTCAAAGAACATCCCTGGATTTTTGCATATAATGGAATGATATACTCCTACTGACATCCCATAATTTTGGTGGAAGCTAGAAAGAAATATTTAAAAGGGTTATAGTGCAAAATTGCCCACTGGACTAGAGAAGAAAAACATGTGTAGCACCCAAAATATGCAATGAATGAAATATATTATTGCACAAAAGTGATTTAGAGACATCACATGACATCTCCAAATTTTGGTTGGATTTTTAGTTAAATCTATCAACTGGTTGTAGTACAAAAAGAGCTCCAAAACTTAAAACAAGTCACTTTAATGAAAAAACGTCAGGGTGAAATAAATAAATCTACTGATTGAGAGATGTTTTTAATGAGAGGGCAAATAAGTACAATATGTTTTGGAAGGACCCACTATGGAAAAACTCCTTAATATTAAAAGAAAAGTTTTGAAATCAACAGAGATATTTTTGCAGGCAAAAATTTTAAACTCTTGGCAAAATTTTAACAACTAAAACCTGGTTAAATTTTTGGGGTGTTACAATTACTACCCCCTAAAAAAATCTCGTCCTCGAGATTTGCTAAGAGCCGTTGTGAAAACAAATACTCCATATGTGTTCGAGCGGTTGTGAGTCTGCTGCCGTGGTGCTGCGTGAATAAAAATAATCCATGTAGTAAGGGAATAAACGTTGTAGCAACTCAGGGAAAAGAAAACTCATTCTAGGATTTTTCGCGGTTACACAAGTTAATCATGAAGAAAACTACTCATACTAGTAGAAACTAAATACTCGACTCGTCGCACAAATTCGAGGTACCATGCATAAGTTACAACATAATAATAAATCCTGAAGTAACAAACACAGCAGTGACGTCTAAAATGAGAAGGGTAACTGGACGGGGTCCCGATAAAATGTCTCTGGTAAAGGGATACACTCCTTTTCTATCGGAGGAAGTGGATTGACCAGTCGATGTATGCGTCTCTCTGGGTCGGGCCTCAGTGGTCTGCCGATGGCAATCTGAGGATTTAAATCAGCGAGACTCTGGAGATAGACCATTACTTGCTGGTTCAAATGCTCTTGAGCGATGATATACTGGATAAGGTTGGCTAGTACTGGGTCTCTCTCAATCCGTCCAACGGGAAAAGATGTTACTCCTTCGGGTGCTGCACGGCTCAGAAAGTAATAATATCCTTGTTCACGGGCATAGGGCACTGCGGATCGAAGGCGAGCAATCGCTTCTTTTGCAGCAGCTTCTATGGCCAGGCATGGGGTTGGCATAGATTTCCCCACGAAGGAAACCTCTGTAGGATCTTGGTTGGAGTCTACGGGAGGGATGTGTACTGCTGCCCAATATTCCGAGGTGGAAGGGGTGATTCTCGATTTGAACAGCTCGTACTGGGGTGGTTGGGTAGAACCCATGGTACTGCAGGTAAAGTCCCACAATATTTTGACAAAGCTACCTGGGGTTGCATCTGGGGTTCTTAGATAAATACTGGGGCTCGGCATGACAGGAAAAGGTTGTGAGGGTGGTGCACAAGGTGTGGGCTGCTTGGTAAGGTCACGAGGTGGCCTTTATATAGCAATGGAGCTGGGTCATTTTACCGTGGTGAAAGGTAAGAAATTTGCCCGCTTAGCTCCAAAGGTCGGGTCAGTGTCAGAGATACACATATATCATAAAGAGACGTGTTACTGTGGTTGTCGTCGGGGTTGGTTTTGGTAGCTGTGCCCGGAAAATATGGAACTATGCGCTGACAAAATACGCAAGGCTACTATTAAAACAGAGGCACAACGACAGGCTGCGTTTATTCACAAGGTTACACGGTTGCAAAGCGAGGATACACTGAGACTCGGTACTACTCATACGGCTTAGTCTACCTCGTTTATGCCTAAACGGGCGTGCCTGGTGGATGACGAGGCTTCTCCACGTGTCTCACTACCGGGATTAGTCGGAGATGGCGGAGGAACTGCAGGGTCGGGGTAGCGATGATGACCATCGCGGGGATTGTTGGCCACAATCCCGTTGGAGTGTGTTCCCAAAAGGCGATGAAGCACTTCTGGGGTCATCAAAACATCTCGGTTGGTGGCTGGAGCTGATCTCAGGGTCTCGATTGGGTGTCCGAACAGCACGACTGGATTGTCGGTGCCGGGCTCGTCTTCTCTTCTCGCTGGGGCTCGATGAACGAGCTCTCCTCGAGTGCACTTACATAGCACACTAGATGCAGCAATGCGGGATCTGTCTCGTGATCTCCGTTGGCAACTTGGGGTGGTCTACCATACCCTTCATGCCTGGGGTAGTAGTAGAACGAGCGACAGTTAACTCTGGGCGACAATTGCCGAAGTTGAACTATAGCCTCTCGAGTAGCTAGCTGGATGGCTTGTGGCTCGAAGGAAGTTGTTCTTTCGGTAAACCTGTAGGGGCATTCTGGAGATAGACCCCTACCGTAGATGTGCACAGTGGCCCAAAATTGACGGCTTTCACTGCCCATGGGTCCTTGGTACACAACATATTCTGGGGGTTCTTCTAACGCATAGGCACGACGGGTGAGTTTTGCGAGTATGGTCACAAAACCTCCAAGGTTGGTTGCTGTGGTCTCATTGTGCACTATGGGACCAGGCATGGTGGCTAGGTTGGGGAAAGAGGTTGTGCTGTGCTGGTTGAGGCGAGCGTGCCCTTTTTATAGAAAAAGGAAACGGAGTCTTCCTTCGCACGCTTGCGAATAAGACATTATAGGCATCGGTCACTGGCGCGTGATCGACAGGCTCAGTTGATAGGTTGGGCACCGACTGCCAAAAGTGTCAGGATCACTGTGTGGCTATCTTGCGCGAGAAGCTTGGCTGGGGTTTGGCTAAGGTCTGGTGGGTTGGTTTGCCTAAGTTTTTCCGACCTGGCTAAGATAGAATTAGCCAATGGTCAGCTTGGCTCTGATACCAAGTTTGTGGGGACCGGTTTTTCGGGTATTAATTTCCAGAAAATGGCCCTTGTGCTGCCGACAACCCAGTCATGCTGTTCGGACACCCGATCGAGACACTGAGATCAGCTCCAGCCACCAACCGAGATGCTTTGATGACCCCAGAAGTGCTTCGTGGCCTTTTGGGAACACACTCCAACGGGATTGTGGCCAACAATCCCCACGATGGTCATCATCGCTACCCTGACCCTGCAGTTCCTCTGCCATCTCCGACTAATCCCGGCAGTGAGACACGTGGAGAAGCCTCGTCATCCACCAGGCATGCCCGTTTAGGCATAAACGAGGTAGACTAAGCCGTACGAGTAGTACCGAGTCTCAGTGTATCCTCGCTTTGCAATCGTGTAACCTTGTGAATAAACGCAGCCTGTCATTGTGCCTCTGTTTTGATAGTAGCCTTGCGTATTTTGTCAGTGCATAGTTGCATATTTTCCGGGCACAGCTACCAAAACCAACCCCGATGACAACCACAGTAACACGTCTCTTTATGAGATATGTGTATCTCTGACACTGACCCGACCTTTGGAGCTAAGCGGGCAAATTTATTACCTTTCACCATGGTAAATGACCCAGTTCCATTGCTATATAAAGGCCACCTCGTGACCTTACCAAGCACCCCACACCTTGTGCACCACCCTCACAACCTTTTCCTGTCATGCCGAGCCCTAGTATTTATCTGAGAACCCCAGATGCAACCCCAGGTAGCTTTGTCAAAATATTGTGGGACTTTACCTGCAGTACAATGGGTTCTACCCAACCACCCCAGTACGAGCTGTTCAAATCGAGAATCACCCCTTCCACCTTGGAATATTGGGCAGCAGTACACATCCCTCCCGTAGACTCCAACCAAGATCCTATAGAGGTTTCCTTCGTGGGGAAATCTATGCCAACCCCACGCCTGGCCATAGAAGCTGCTGCGAAAGAAGCGATTGCTCGCCTTCGATCCGCAGTGCCCTATGCCTGCGAACGAGGACATTATTACTTTCCGAGCCGTGCAGCACCCGGAGGAGTAACATCTTTTCCCGGTGGACGGATTGAGAGAGACCCAGTACTAGCCAACCTTATCCAGTATTTCATCGCTCAAGAGCATTTGAACCAGCAAGTAATGGTCTATCTCCAGAGTCTCGCTGATTTAAATCCTCAGATTGCCATCGGCAGACCACTGAGGCCCGACCCGGAGAGACGCATACATCGACTGGTCAATCCACTTCCTCCTATAGAAAAGGAGTGTATCCCTTTACCAGAGACATTTTATCGGGACCCCGTCCAGTTACCCTTCTCATTTTAGACATCACTGCTGTGTTTGTTACTTCAGGATTTATTATTACGTTGTAACTTATGCATGGTACCTCGAATTTGTGCGACGAGTCGAGTATTTAGTTTCTACTAGTATGAGTAGTTTTCTTCGTGATTAACTTGTGTAACCG
This sequence comes from Triticum aestivum, assembly GCF_018294505.1. Lineage (NCBI taxonomy): Eukaryota > Viridiplantae > Streptophyta > Magnoliopsida > Poales > Poaceae > Triticum > Triticum aestivum. Next base: position 691,979,397 of record NC_057798.1, on the reverse strand, counting down.
CGAAAAATCCTAGAATTAGTTTTCTTTTCCCTGAGTTGCTGCAACGTTTATTCCCTCACTACATGGATTATTTTTATTCACGCAGCACCAGGGCAGCAGACTCACAACCGCTCGAACACATATGGAGTATTTGTTTTCACAACGGCTCTTAGCAAATCTCGAGGACGAGATTTTTTTTAGGGGGGTAGTAATTGTAACACCCCAAAAAGTTAACCAGGTTTTAGTTGTTAAAATTTTTCCAAGAGTTTAAAATTTTTGCCTGCAAGAATATCTATGTTGATTTCAAAACTTTTCTGTTAATATTAAGGAGTTTTTCCCAAGTGGGTCCTTCGAAAACATATTGGACTTATTTGCCCTCTCATTAAAAACATCTCTCAATCAGTAGATTTATTTATTTAATTATTTCACCCTGAGCTTTATTCATTAAAATGACTTGTTTTAAGTATTGGAGCTCTTTTTGTACTACAACCAGTTGATAGATTTAACTAAAAATCCAACCAAAATTTGGAGATGTCATGTGATGTCTCTAGATCACTTTTGTGCAATAATATATTTCATTCATTGCATATTTTGAGTGCTACACATGTTTTTCTTCTCTGGTCTAGTGGACAATTTTGCACTACAACCCTTTTAAACATTTCTTTCTAGGTTCCACCGAAATTATGGGATGTCAGTAGGAGCATATCATTCCATTATATGCAAAAATCCAGGGATGTTCTTTGAAAATTTTGAGTGAATCAACCTCATCTTCATTCTGGTCCAACTTGATGGTTTGTACAGCATCCATATTTTTGCTTGCTCCTTGGCCCTAGATTCTTTTCCCTACTTGTAGTCCTCCTTGCTAAACCCCTAAGTCCAGGAGCATGCAACCAATGGCATATTTTTGGTTCATGAAATAATGCCATTCACCTCCTGTCCAGATTTGAAGTTCTGCAAAACTTGCACTAGCAAGTTTGTGCTTTTCACCAACTAACCACACCACCCTCTTGTGCATCCAAGGAGACACTGATCTGGAAGAATTGGCCACTCCAAGAAATGCCTAGGTGCATGTGGCATTTTGTCAAACACCTTGAGAGCATGACCAGATCTGACATGAGTTGTTGTTGGCATTGTGAACTTGGTCTCCTGACCAAACCACCTTGTCCCTTGGGCGTCCCTCTATCAGTAACCTAGTTCTATTGCTTGCCAACCTCACCTGAGACCTCTAGCATGCCACGACATTTTATCGAACACCTTCCATGCATGCTCTGGGCGCGAACAGAGCGCGCGTATTGCACGAGCCACGGCCGAGCCGACATGTCGCGCCCCTGGTTTTGGCCCGCTCTCGAGCGCCACACCACGCACTACCCTCCTCACAGCAACGCGCCAAGCTGCCCTGGCATCCTACATCGCCGCTGTCAGAGCCTTGGCGGCACGCCGGCGTCCGCAGCGCGCCCCTGCCTTAGTAGGTGCCGACAAGCTGCCAGCGCTTGCCACCTGTCTCCTGGAGCAGTGCGAGCTCATCCGCAGCCTCGTCCTCTAGCGCGCGTCGCCGCCATGTCGCCCTAGCTACAACGAGGCGGTTCACCGGCAAGCTTATCCGCGGCCACGGGAACCGACCTCGCCGGGCTATATAAAGCCCTCGATCCTGCCTAGCCTCATTAGCAGCCTCACTCGAGCCGTAGGAAGCCTCCCCCCCCTCCCCAGTTGGCCAGGGGCCACTCTCTTCCCCAACTCCGGCAGGGTCGGCCGCCTCCTTGCTCCGGCAAAATACGGCCAATGCCAAAGCCCCCAGACCCCTCCTGTGCTTCCATCCTCCTCCCCATGACCCTACGGAGCCGCCCAACATCTCAGACCCGCTTGGGAACCACCATGGCCGGAATCCCCAAATCCGCCGACGACTCCCTCCGTCCCCATCACTCCCTCGACCACCGGGAGGACCGCCTAGGAGTGGCGGATCCATCCCTGCACCCGGATGCCCGCGAAGAACCGCCGTTCGCCGGCGACGATCGCCGGACGCCCCGCCTCTACTCGGGCAGAGAAGAGGAGGCAGAGGGGACTGGTCAAACCTGACCAGTGGGGCCCCTGGACCCACTGTCAGTGACCCCCGTCCCAGTCCACGTGGGTTAAGTGGAAGCGCACTTCCGAAGTACGCTTTTGACGTGTACGTTTTTATTTGAAACGTTTTCTTTTCTGTTTTATTTTAAATAACAAATTTTGATCAAAGTTTGACCTGCTGTATCTTTTTAATTACAACTCCAAATGAAATGATTCCTTTTCCTACCTCACTCAAATTTGATCTAGTTTATTTTCAGAATTATTTGATAAATTTTCAAAACAAATTTTTGTGCTTTCAAGAGTTTGAAATGCACCCTGCCTTCCCGTGACCTGAAGGCAAGCATTCTGAACCCCGGCATAATATTCTCGTGTGTTTGTTGTCACGTTTATAACACCACCTCATTTCGGAGAACTCGTTATTTCCTGTGATATGATCATGTGCATGAATGCATATTAATGATTTCCATGCTGTTGGAAATGAGCACACTTGTGATAATAATCATCCTCATGTGCCTTGCATGCATACTGGAAGGAATCCGGGAAAACCTCTGCCTTGGGTAGGCATGAGTTTGTCACCGGTCTCCGTCGGGACGGTTACGTCCGGTATGGCATGGTAGGTTATAATGAGCGGTGATTCTGTTGGTTGAAATATTTTTGTTATTCATGTCATGCAGGGAAATTTATGAACCTCCTGAGTCGACCGTAGATCGAGTCTTGTTCCAGTAACCCCCATACTTGCTCCGTACTACCACTCGTCTCTACAAAAGTAGAGTACGGTTCAGTAAGTTGCCAACCTCTTTCTAGCACAGACCATACAGAGAGGCCATGGTGGAAGATACCAGTTGTAGCTGGTAGGCAGGCCACCTGGTCTGGGGGCATGGGTGTTTCCGGTTGAGACCAAGAGGGGAGGCCACCCCTTAGAGCGCGCAATATAAATTTGACCCCATGCTGCGCGATGTTGTAGCCTCCCCACTTAGAGTTTGCTTGACAGGTGTCGTGGGTGAGTCCAGACACGTGTGAGTTAAGCTGGTCTATGCAAGTCAGGTGTGTTTTCAACAAAAAGGCCGTAGACAGAATTAGTCCCGATATACTAAAGAAATCCGTTACTTGTGGGTAAAGAGTACACCCTCTGCAGAGATTAAACATATTCGAATAGCCGTGTCCATGGTTAAGGATTATAGTCTAGGATGGGTCAAGTGTCGGACTTAGTGTCAGTATTCAGAGGAGAAACTGTTAAACCAGAACATGGATTGTGACTTGTGATTTATGATGATTATGATTATTTTTATTTATGGACTAACCCCTTTATATTATTTGAAATATGGAGTATCTCTAGAATGGTTTTGCCTCCTGGATATTCACTATGATTTCTTTTAAAGCCCTTTATGTGGTGTCGCTCAGACGCCCGACTGTGGCATTTCTTTTAAAGCCCTTTATGTGGTGTCGCTAAGACGCCCGACTGTGGCATTTCTTTTAATGCCCTTTATGTGGTGTCGCTCAGACGCCCGACTGTGGCATTTCTTTTAAAGCTCTTTATGTGGTGTCGCTCAGACGCCCGACTGTGGCATTTCTTTTAAAGCTCTTTATGTGGTGTCTCTCAGACGCCTGACTGTGGCATTTCTCTTAAAGCCCTTTATGTGGTGTCGCTAAGATGCCCGACTGTGGCATTTCTTTTAAAGCCCTTTATGTGGTGTCGCTCAGACGCCCGACTGTGGCATTTCTTTTAAAGCCCTTTATGTGGTGTCGCTAAGACGCCCGACTTTGGCATGTTTGTTATTTATTTCATAATTTTAATACTGCTATGTTATTGCATATTCATAATTAACATGCTAGTATGCATCAGAGTTTTATTTAACTTGTATGACTGACGTCATGAGCATAAAAATATTTTTCAGTACTTCATTGTTATATTATACCCGTGTTCATAATGTTTGTGAGTACATTCAAAATTCTCACTGGCTTGTCCCTAGCTATTTTCTTGGCCAGATTTCTTGTGCAGAGAGGAGCGATCGTGATGACAGCCCCGGAACCCATGCAATGGTGATAGCAGCCTCGCGAAGATAGGAGTTAACCTGGTCAGCTGTTCCTGTGGGAAATGGAGTCCCATAGACACTGATGATCCACAAACCGCTTTCGCCATCAACCACTAGAAACCATTTGTTGTACTCACAGGCCAGAATGGTCTTGTACTACATATTTTGTATTTTGCTTGGTATTTCTGTATCAAGTTGGTGCCTCATCAGCTAACAGTTATCCTGGGGCTGGTGAGCACAAGGGCCTTTTTCTGGAAGACGGAGCTGCGAACTTCACCCAGTTAGGCTCCGACTACTCCGAACCAGGCAAGCATGTTTGAACTCTCGATATGATGAGTTGTTGTTGCATGGTTGCATTTTTGTATAGTCATGGCATGTTTATGAACATTTCTTTGAATGTTATATTTCATGCACGCAAGTGGAAAGTAAGTTTTGGAAAGCATTATGTTGTTGGATACATACTTGCATGGCCATGTGATGGCATGAGGATGGGTAAGATGGCAGTGTTGTGACATGCCAGTCTTATGCCAGATTATTTGACTTCCGTGTCATCGTGAAACAAATCACATTCCCATTCATTTCCTTCCTGTACTGTCACATGTTTTCCGGAAGGAATATGGCTTAGTAAGTTGCAAATCATTTTCTTGGTACACACCAAATAGAGAGGCCGGGATGAGGGTTCCATGGCCCTGGATTAAAGCCCGTCATCCGGTCAGGGGGCATGGGTGTTTTCGGTTGGGACCGAGAGGGGGGCACCCCTTAGAGCGCGCGTATAGAAATTTGATCCCATGCTATTCGAGGTTGTGACCTCCCCGTCTCAAAGTTTTTCTTGGACGTTGTCCAGGGTGATTCCTGGCATCGTGAGGTGAAATGGGTGTGTACTAGTTAAATGTGTTTCTACCGAAATACCATAAACGGAACTAGTCCATTCGTGACTACAGAAATCTGTTGGTTGTGGTCAGTCAATACCAACTCTGCAGAGTCACAAATCTTTCAATCATCTTGTACATGTCCAAGTACTATATTCATCTTAACTTGTCAGGTATCAGTCTCAGTGACAAAACTCCGGTGGAATACATGTGTGGTAAACCCGGTTAAAAGATTATTCTTGTGGATGGAATAATCTTGTTATTCACATTTGTTATAGGCCCTGTCTGTGATGTCGCTCAGACATCCGACGGTGGCATACTTGTTATTTACATTTGTTACAAGCCCTGTCTGTGATGTCGCTCAGACGTCCGACAGTGGCATACTTGTATTTACTTTTATTGTAAGCCCTGTCTGCGATGTCGCTCAGACGTCCGACTGTGGCATTTCTTTTAAAGCCCTATCTGCGATGTCGCTCAGACGTCCGACTGTGGCATTTCTTTTAAAGCCCTTTATGTGATGTCACTCAGACGTCCGACTGTGGCATTTCTTTTAAAGCCCTTTATGTGATGTCGCTCAGACGTCCGACTGTGGCATTTCTTTTCAAGCCCTGTCTGTGACGTCGCTCAGACGTCCGACTGAGGCATTTCTTTTCAAGCCCTTTATGTGGTGTCGCTAAGACGCCCGACTGCAGCATGAACTTTATTTGTTTACCTTTCGAGGCGTCGCTCCAGACACCCGATCGGTTTTCATTTATTTGTTTACTTATCAAGTCGTGCATAAATATTATTATTACTGAATGAGCATCATTATTTTTATTCATGATGCATTCATGCATTCATTGATTATATCTTTTGTCCGAACTGTCTTGCGAGTACTTTCAAAGTACTCACCTGGCTTGTTGATTTGGCCAGAGGTTGATGAAGGCGATCTCATGGATGAAGAGTTCGATAGCGAGTTCGGCGCCTAGAGAGATCCCAGTCAGTCCCGTGCGATCCGGTTTTGGTCACTGTATCATATCTGCGGACTGTCGACCGATTCTCCGGGTGTTAATTCCCAGAAAATGGCCCTTGTGCTCATCAGCCCCAGGATAACTGTTAGCTTATGAGGCACCAACTTGATACAGAAATTCCAAGCAAAATACAACATATGTAGTACAAGACAATTCTGGCCTGTAGGTACAACAAATGGTTTCTAGTGGTTGATGGCGGAAGCGGGTTGTGAATCATCAGTGTCTATGGAACTCCATTTCCCACGGGAACAGCTGACCAGGTTAAGTCCTATCTTCACAAGGCTGCTATCACCATTGCGTGGGTTCCGGGGCTGTCATCACGGTCGCTCCTCTCCGCGCAAGAAATCTGGCCAAGACAATAGCCAGGGACAAGCCAGTGAGTACTTTGAATGTACTCGCAAACATTATGAACGTAGGTATAATATAACAATGAAGTGCTGAAAATATTTTTATGCTCATGACGTCAGTCGCACAAGTTAAATAAAACTCTGATGCGTACAAGCATGTTAATTATGAATATGCAATAACATAGCAGTATTAAAATTATGAAATAAATAACAAACATGCCACAGCCGGGCGTCTTAGCGACACCACATAAAGGGCTTTAAAAGAAATGCCACAGTCGGGCGTCTGAGCGACACCACATAAAGGGATTTAAGAGAAATGCCACAGTCGGGCGTCTGAGCGACACCACATAAAGGGCTTTAAGAGAAATGCCACAGTCGGGCGTCTGAGCGACACCACATAAAGGGCTTTAAAAGAAATGCCACAGTCGGGCATCTGAGCGACACCACATAAAGGGCTTTTAAAAGAAATGCCACAGTCAGGCGTCTGAGCGACACCACATAAAGGGCTTTAAGAGAAATGCCACAGTCGGACGTCTTAGCGACACCGCATAAAGGGCTTTAAAAGAACTGCCACAGTCGGGCGTCTTAGCGACACCACATAAAGGGTGAGAGAGTTCCGGACTAGGGGGTGTCCGGATAGCCGAACTATCATCATCGGCCGGACTCCAAGACTATGAAGATACAAGATTGTCCCGTGTCCGGATGGGATTTTCCTTGGCATGGAAGGCAAGCTTGGCGATACGGATATGTAGATTTCCTACCATTGTAACCGACTCTGTGTAACCCTAGCCCTCTCTGGTGTCTGTATAAACCGGATGACTTTAGTCCATAGGACGAACAACAATCATACCATAGGCTAGCTTCTAGGGTTTAGCCTCCTTGATCTCGTGGTAGATCCACTCTTGTAACACACATCATCAATATTAATCAAGCAGGACGTAGGGTTTTACCTCCATCAAGAGGGCCCGAACCTGGGTAAAACATCGTGTCCCTTGTCTCCTGTTACCATCCGCCTAGACGCACAGTTCGGGACCCCCTACCCGAGATCCGCTGGTTTTGACACCGACATTGGTGCTTTCATTGAGAGTTCCTCTGTGTCGTCACCGATAGGCTCGATGGCTTCTTCGACCATCATCAACGACGTAGTCCAGGGTGAGACCTTTCTCCCCGGACAGATCTTCGTATTCGGCGGCTTTGCACTGCGGGCCAATTCACTTGGCCATCTGGAGCAGTTCGAAAGCTACGCCCCAGGCCGTCAGGTCAGATTTGGAAGTTTGAACTTCACGGCTGACATCCGCGGGGACTTGATCCTCGATGGATTCGAGCCACAGCCGAGCGTGCTGCACTGTCACGACGGGCATGATTTAGCTCTGCAGCCGGACAGTACCCTGGAGGCCGCACTCGAGCCCGCTCCGACCGTCAATTCGGAGCCGGCTGCGCAGATCGACGACGGATGGCTAGACACCGCCTCGGGAGCTGCAACCTCTACGGCGATAGAGCCGAACACTGACCTTGTCCCTCATGAAGCTCGTGACTCCGAGGTGCCGCACTCCTTGCCGGACTCCGAACCTCCCGCGCCCCCTCCGATCGAATCCGATTGGGCGCCGATCATGGAGTTCACCGCAGCGGACATCTTTCAACACTCACCTTTTGGCGACATCTTGAGTTCGCTAATACATCTCTCGTTATCAGGAGAGCCCTAGCCGGACTGCGGTCAGGACGGTTGGGATGCGGACGACAAAGAAATTCAAAGCCCACCCACCACCCACTTGGTAGCCACTGTTGACGATCTAACCGACATGCTAGACTATGACTCCAAAGACATCGACGGTATGGACGACGATGCCTGAGACGAATAGGAACCAGTGCCTACCGGACACTGGAAAGCCACCTCATCATATGACATATACATGGTGGATATCCCAAAGGATGGGAATGGTGAAGGAACAGAGGAGGATGACCCCTCCAAGAAACAGCCCAAGCGCCGGCATCAGCGGCGCCGCTCTAAATCCCGCCACAGCAAGAATGAAGATTCCGGCACCGGAGATAACAATACACCGGACAGTGCCGAAGACAACCCACTCCAGCAAGATCCAGCGCAGGAGGATGGAGACGCCAGCCCTCATGGGAGAGCGGCAGAAGAAGAGGTAGAGGATTATATGCCTCCCTCCGGAGACGAAGCAAGCCTCGACGACGATAAATTCGTCGTGCCTGAGGATCCCGTCGAACAAGAGCGTTTTAAACACAGGCTTATGGCCATGGCGAACAGCCTCAAGAAAAAGCAGCAACAGCTTAGAGCTAATCAAGATCTGCTAGCCGACAGATGGACTGAAGTCCTCGCGGCCGAAGAGCATGAGCTCGAATGCCCCTCCAAAAGCTACCCTAAACGCAAGCTGCTCCCCCGATTAGAGGAGGAAGCGTATGAACCAGCATCACCAGAAGACAATACGGCTGACCGACCACCCCGTGGTCGCGACAGAGAGGCCTCTAGGCCCTTCACTAGACCCGTACCCTGGCACCGCTCGAAAAGCACAAGACCACAAGGGAACGCTCCGGACTTGTGAGATATATTGGAGGATAAGGCAAGACAATCAAAATCGATCTATGGATCGCGTCGGCGCCCCACGGTACATGAGGACAACCGTCGCGCCTAACACAGTAAGTCCGGCCGGGCCGAACAAAATAGACAAGGCTCTTTTGAGCTCCGTCGCGATATCGCCCAGTACAGAGGCGCCGCACACCCACTATGCTTCATAGATGAAGTAATGGATCATCAAATCTCCGAAGGATTTAAACCCGTGAATATCGAATCTTACGATGGCACAACAGACCCCTCGGTTTGGATCGAAGACTATCTTCTTCACATTCACATGGCCCGCGGTGACGATCTTCACGCCATCAAATATCTCCCCCTCAAGCATAAAGGACCAGCCTGGCATTGGCTTAACAGCCTGCCAGCAGAGTCAATTGGGAGTTGGGAAGACCTGGAAGCTGCATTCCTCGATAACTTCCAAGGCACGTATGTGCGACGACCAGACGCTGATGACCTAGGCCACATAATTCAGCAGCCAGACGAATCGGCCAGACAATTCTGGACGCGGTTCTTAACAAAGAAAAACTAAATCATCAACTGTCCGGATGCGGAGGCCCTCGCAGCCTTCAAGCATATCATCCGCGACGAGTGGCTTGCCCGGCACTTGGGACAGGAAAAGCCAAAATCCATGGCAGCCCTTACATCACTCATGACCCGCTTTTGCGCGGGTGAGGATGGCTGGCTAGCACGCAGCAACAACCTCAGCAAAAATTCTGGCAGTTCGGATTTCAAGGACCGAAATGGCAGGTCGCGTCGTAACAAAAACAAGCGCCGCATCAACAGCGACAATAGTGAGGATACGGCAGTCAATGCCGGATTCAGAGGCTTTAAACCCGGTCAGCGGAAAAAGCCATTCAAAAGAACTGCTCCGGGTCCGTCCAGTTTGTACCGAATACTCGACCGCTAGTCCCAGATACACGGCACCCCCGAAAAGCCAGCTAACCACACCAATAGGGACTGTTGGTTATTCAAGCAGGCAGGCAAGTTAATTGTCGAAAACAATGACAAGGGGCTACATAGCGATGACGAGGAAGACACCCGACCGCCGAACAATAGAGGACAGAAGGGTTTCCCCCCACATGTGCGGACGGTGAACATGATATACGCAACGCACATACCCAAAAGGGAGTGGAAGCGTGCACTCAGGGATGTATACGTGATGGAGCCAGTCGCCCCAAAGTTCAACCCATGGTCCTCTTGCCCGATCACTTTTGACCGAAGAGACCACCCCACCAGCATCCGTCATAGCGGATTCGCCGCATTGGTCTTAGACCCAATCGTCGATGGATTTCACCTCACCAGAGTCTTGATGGACGGCGGCAGCAGCCTGAACCTGCTATATCAAGATACAGTGCGCAAAATGGGCATAGAACCCTCAAGGATTAAACCTACCAAGACGACCTTTAAAGGCGTCATACCAGGTGTAGAAGCCAATTGTACAGGCTCAGTTACACTGGAAGTGGTCTTCGGATCCCCGGATAACTTCCGAAGCGAGGAGTTAATCTTCGACATAGTCCTGTTCCGCAGCGGCTATCATGCCTTGCTCGGACATACCGCGTTCGCAAAGTTCAACGCGGTGCCGCACTACGCATACCTCAAGCTCAAGATGCCAGGCCCTAGAGGAGTCATCACGGTGAACAGAAACACTGAACGTTCTCTCCGAACGGAGGAACATACAGCGGCTCTCGTGGCAGAAGTACAATGCAGCCTCTTAAGGCAATTCTCGAGTCCGGCCGTTAAGCGGCCGGACAAAGCTAAGCGCGCCCGGAGTAACCTACAACAAGACCACCTGGCACGTTCCGAGCACGCGTAGCAGTGCGGCCCCAACCCCAGCCCCTGCAAAATGTCCAAACAGGTCCTTCGTGTACACCATTACGCTTTAAAGATACCATGGGCATGGGGGGAGGGGCACGACCACAATAAGCCTAGACTGCGGCTCAACCACACCAGGGGCTCTCAAGTGTGTCGTTCTTTTTTTCTTTTTACCTTTTATTTTTTACCCACAGGACTCCGTTCGTCAGAGGCCCTGTCCGGCAGCAGACCTGCCGAACTCACGATGCAACAGCCAGGGAAGGATAAAGGCTACAATGAATATACAGGTGGTCTCCATTACGAGCATTTTTATACACCAGTCCGCAGCCTACCCCTGGAGGGGGACATGTTTAACAGTCCCATCCCTTTCTTATCGCACTATTTGTATCGTTCTGCATTCATAGTAGCATTTATTGAATAAAACAATGCAGCACCTTTTTGCTTATAATTGCATTTCTTTTTCATACATATGTTCATTTACGACATGTCGCATCCGTACACTTTGGTACGGCTAAAAACACACCAGGGGCTTATGTTTCCCGCATCATGGTGTGATAAGTCCGAACACTTTCACAAGTGCGGCACCCCGAACTTATAGCATTATATGCATCGGCTCCGAATCATGTCTTGGGTCAATAGTTGGGTTTGCCCGGCTCCCATGTTTTGGTACCTTACGTTCCGTTGTATCGGCTAAGGTAGCACTGGGAGAACCACTGCGATTGCGCCCCAGTTGAGCTGGGTTAACGCCTCAGTGGAGAAAGCTAAAACTGACCGTCATGATGAGGCGAGAGCCGGTCGCTGTTCGAGAGGTTTTTACGAGTCCTTAAAGACTTATGCCGCTTAGAGCGAGGAGCCGGATCTTGTCCGGCCCAGGCGTGGATAGCGCCCCAAATTCGGCCTTCCGAAGACTAGGGGCTTCGCCGAAATTTAAAATTATAGAATTCTATGGCGAAGTCAAAGTGTTCAAGCATTATAAGTCCGGTTGCCTTGTTCGCTGTGTTGAGTGCCTCCCTAGATGGACCCAAAAATGGGAACAAGAGTGCTCAAGTTTATCCCGAACACCCCAGCACTCGTGGCATGGGGGCTGAAGCCGACGACTTGCCATCTCTCAGATTTGATAAACAGCCGCACAGAAGGTAATATTTCAAATTAACAAGTGTTGCTTAGCGCATATGAACTACGTTGTCAGCGCACAGGATAACAAAATGCGATTCTACTCAAAAATTACATCTTTGGAGCACTCCCCCGCAATAGTGCGGGCGCCCTTCAACACACTCTTATAATACATCTCGGGCGTGCGATGCTCCTTGCCCTCTGGTGGCGGGTCGGTCACAAGCTTCTGGGCATCCATCTTGCCCCAATGCACCTTTGGGTGGGCAAGGGCCCGACGGGCACCCTGAATACAGGCGGAGTGCTTGACGACTTCAACCCACGGGCACGCATCCACCAGCCGCCGCACCAAGCCGAAGTAGCTCCCAGGCATTGCCTCCTTAGGCCACAGCCGAACTATGAGGCCCTTCATGGCCTGTTCGGGCGCCTTGTGGAGCTCGACCAGCTGCTTCAGCTGGTCGCTAAGGGGCACCGGATGTCCGGCCTCAGCATACTGAGACAAAAAGACCTTCTCCGTCGAGCTCCCCTCCTCGGCCTAGTAGAATGCGGCAGTATCGGACACGCTGCGAGGAAGATCTGCGAACGCTCCTGAAGAGCTCCGAATTCGGGTAAGCAACAGGTAATTAACACTCACATGCTTACTTTGCATGAAAGATGCCTTACCTGCTGCTATTTTCTTCACCGCCTCAATCTCCTGGAGGGCCTTGTAGGCTTCGGCCTTAGCGGCTTTGGCACTCTCAAGAGCCGTTGCAAGCTCAGACTCTCGAGTCTTCTAGTCACGCTCCAGGCTCTCATGTTTTCTCATGAGATCCTGGAGCTCTTGTTGTACCTCCGCCACCCAAGCCTCTTGTTTCTCTCGCTCGGTGCGTTCTGCGGCCGCATTTCATTCGGTCGCGGCCACCGCTTCTTGTAGGGTCGCCACCTCGTTCGTGGCCCCTGCAATACCCGCATTATCATTGTCATTCTTTTTGCAACCAAAATCCTTTTCTGTAAGGTACAATTTTCATAAGGTGTTACTCACCTTCCTTGTCCTCGAGCTGCCTCTTGGCACGGCCGAGCTCGTTCTCGGACCGCTCGAGGCTTTCCTTCAAAGTATTGACCTCCATAGTCAGTGCGGCAGAGGTCAGCAGCGTAGCCTGCAATCCCATATTGACATATTTTTTATAACTCCTGCGTATATATTTTTAGATCCTCAGTCCAGCTTTTCTTTCCAAACACCGAACCGAGCACTAGGGGCTACTGTCTATGCGGTACCATTTTATACATATTGAAATTCTTAACTGAAAGTCTGTTAGAAGGATGCTGGAGGCTTCGGTCAGCCCGCTCTTGGCGAGCTGCACCTTCTGAATCACCGCACTCATAAGAGTGTGGTGTTCCTCTTCAATGGAGGCGCCGTTGAGCGCCTCCAGCAAGTTATCCGGCACCTCCGGTTGGACGGAGGCAGCCGGTGTCACGGTCTTGCCCTTCTTGCGAAGGGGTCGCCCGCCGGACTCCGGAGCCACTGTGGGTTCCGGGGCCGAGTCCGGTGCAAAGTCTGGGAGGTTGTCCTGCGACGCCTCCGGGGCCCTGTCCTCCTGGTGGGTCCCTTCCTGGGATCCCACCTCGGCATCATCCGCATTACGGGGGGTGGAGGCCGTCGGTAGAGAATCCACATCCGATGCACCTAAGGACCCGCTCGACGAGGCAGGAAGATCATCCTTAGGCGGACTGCAGGGTTGTATGCGGCATTAGAAAGACATTATGTGGCAAAAAATAAAAACCTTGAAGTTATTCGGGAGTCCGGATACTTACGATCTCGCCAGGGGCTTGGCCCTTGGAGGCCAGTCCTCGTCGTCGTCACTGTAGTTGGCGGAGCAGTCCGGGGGAAGAGTTTTTCCCTTCTTGGACCCTTCGGCCTCCCTTGTTGGGGAGGCCTTCCTTTTCTTCCCTCCCCCCGCTTGGGGAGAGGCTTTCTTCTTCTCCTCCTCGCCTTGGTGGGAGGAGTCGGCCTCGGACTCATCATCCGATAGCACCTGAAAACGGGAACTCTTCCGAGTCCCCGTGGCCTTCTTCTTGGCCTTCTTCTCCGGCACCACATGGGGTGCCGGAGCCATCAACCCCGTTAGGCGGGCGTCCGCTGGGTCCTCTGGCAATGGGGCCGGACAGATAGTCCGTTCGGCCTTCGCCAGCCATTCCTGTCAAAGGTAAAGGGAGTTTAGATCCCGCATAGAGTCAAACTATGGAAAACAAGTGGTAAAATTACTTACCTCGTCAGCTGGACGCTGCGAGCGGAATCCACGATCTTCGGTAGCGGATGCGGGAGCTTCGGCGCCCTTGAACAGCACCTTCCAGACATCTTCGTACATAGTGTCGAAGAGCCCGCTCAGGATCTGGTGCTGCGCCCTTGAACAGCACCTTCCAGACATCTTCATACATAGTGTCGAAGAGCCCGCTCAGGATCTGGTGCTGCGCCGGATCAAACTCCCACATGTTGAAGCCCCGTCATTGGCACGGGAATCCGGCGGATGAGCATGACCTGGACTACGTTGACAAGCTTGAGCTTCTTGTCCACCAACTTCTGGATATAGGCTTGGAGTCCGGTCAGCTCCTCCGAATACCCCCAGATCCGACCACTCTCTTTCCAGGAGGTGAGCCGTGTGGGGATGCCGGATCTGAATTCGGGGGCCTCTGCCCAATCAGGGTCACGCGGCTCGGTGATGTAGAACCACCCCGATTGCCACCCCTTGATGGTTTCCACGAAAGTGCCCTCCAGCCACGTAACGTGGGACATCCTGCCCACCATGGCGCCTCCGCACTCCGCTTGGCTGCCCTTCACAACCTTCGGCTTGACACTGAAGGTCTTGAGCCACAAGCCGAAGTGGGGCTGGATGCAGAGGAAGGCCTCGCACACGACGATAAACGCCGAGATGTTGAGGATGAAATTCGGGGCAGATCATGGAAATCTAGGCCGTAGTAGAACATGAGCCCCCGGACAAAGGGATGAAGTGGGAAGCCCAGTCTGCGGAGGAAATGGGGAAGAAATACTACCCTCTCATGGGGCCTGGGGGTGGGGATGAGCTCTCCCTTGTCGGGGAGCTGATGCGCGATGTCGCTGGACAAATATCCGGCGTCGCGCAACTTCTGGATCTGCTCCTCCGTGACGGAGGAGGCCATCCACTTGACTCCCGCTCTGGACATAGTTGGAGAAGGTTGAGGTGAGAAGTGCGGACTTGGGCGCTGGAGCTCGAGTTCGCGACGATGGATAAGCCAAGGAGGAAGAAGGCGCAGGTAAAAGGGTTGGATCTTTATCCCCTTATATGGGCGGACAAGAACATGTGTCCCCACCGGCCTGGTAAAACTCGCTTATCTCCCAAGCGTCACAATCAATGGCGCGGTTGGGTTACCCACGTCCGTATTGATGGGAATCCCAGAATAAGGGGAACATGATCTCTGCTTCGACAAGACATGCCAAGGAAACCGCCTCGCTAAACGCACGGAGGTGGAACAATAAAAATAATTTGAGTAAAGGCTTGGTAATGGCATGACGTCACGCCACAAAATACATCAGCAGATTGAACTTGTGTAAAATTATTCTCTCTACGGTGGCACATGGAATTTATTCGGAGGAAGAACCTGCCTTACAATGTCGAAGACAACATGCGCGCCGGACTCGTCGTCACTGAAGCCTGGTTCAGGGGCTACTGAGGGAGTTCTGGACTAGGGGGTGTCCGGATAGCCGAACTATCATCATCGGCCGGACTCCAAGACTATGAAGATACAAGATTGTCCCGTGTTCGGATGGGATTTTCCTTGGCGTGGAAGGCAAGCTTGGCGATACGGATATGTAGATTTCCTACCATTGTAACCGACTCTGTGTAACCCTAGCCCTCTCCGGTGTCTGTATAAACCGGATGGCTTTAGTCCATAGGACGAACAACAATCATACCATAGGCTAGCTTCTAGGGTTTAGCCTCCTTGATCTCGTGGTAGATCCACTCTTGTAACACACATCATTAATACTAATCAAGCAGGATGTAGGGTTTTACCTCCATCAAGAGGGCCCGAACCTGGGTAAAACACCATGTCCCTTGTCTCCTGTTACCATCTGCCTAGACGCACAGCTCGGGATCCCCTACCCGAGATCCGCCGGTTTTGACACCGACAAAGGGCTTTAAAAGGAATGCCACAGTCGGGCGTCTTAGCGACACCACATAAAGGGCTTTGAAAGAAATGCCACAGTCGGGCATCTGAGTGACACCACATAAAGGGTTTTAAAAGAAATGCCACAGTCGGGCGTCTGAGCGACACCACATAAAGGGCTTTAAAAGAAATGCCACAGTCGAGCATCTGAGCGACACCACATAAAGGGCTTTAAAAGAAATGCCACAGTCGGGCGTCTGAGCGACACCACATAAAGGGCTTTAAAAGAAATGCCACAGTCGGGCGTCGGAGCGACACCACATAAAGGGCTTTAAAAAAATCATAGTGAATATCCAGGAGGTAAAACCATTCCAAGGATACTCCATATTTCAAATAATATAAAGGGGTTAGTCCATAAATAAAAATAATCATAATCATCATAAATCACAAGTCACAATCCATGTTCTGGTTTAACAGTTTCTCCTCCGAAGACCGACACTAAGACCAACACTTGACCCATCCCAGACTGTAATCCTTAACCATGGACACGGCTATTCGAATAGGTTTAGTCTCTACACAGGGTGTACTCTTTACCCACGAGTAACGGATTCCTTTAGTCCATAGGGACTAATTCCGTCTACGGTCTTTTTGTTGAAAACACACCTAACTTGCACACACCAGCTTAACTCACACGTGTCTGGAATCACCCAAGACACCTTTCAAGCAAACTCTAAGTGGGGAGGCTACAACCTCGCGTAGCATGGGATCAAATTCATATTGCACGCTCTAAGGGGTGGCCTCCCCTCTCGATCTCAACCGGAAACACCCATGCCCCCGGACCAGGTGGCCTGCCTACCAGCTACAACCGGTATCTTCCACCATGGCCTCTCTCTACGGTGTTTGATAGAAAGGGGTTGACAACTTACTGAACCGTACTCTACTTGTTGTAGAGACGAGTGGTAGTACGAAGCAAGTATGGGGGTTACTGGAACAAGACTCGATCTAAGGTTAACTCAGGAGGTTTAAGTATTTCCCTGCATGATTAGTATAACGAATATATCTCAACCAACAGAGTCACTGCTCATTATACCTTACCATGCCATACCGGACATAACCGTCCCTGACGGAGACCGGCGACAAACTCGTGCCTACCCAAGGCAGAGGTTTTCCCGGATTCCTTCCGGTATGCATGCAAGGCACATGAGGATGATTATCATCACAAGTGTGTTCATTTCCAACAGCATGGAAATCACTAACATGCATTCATGCAAATGATCATATCACATGAAATAACAAGTTTCTTCGAAATGAGGTAGTGTTATAAACGTGTCAACGAAAACACACAAAATATTATGCCGGGGGTTCAGAATGCTTGCCTTCAGGTCATGGGAAGGCAGGGTGCATTTCAAACTCTTGAAATATTTCTCCTCTCTTCAAAAATCCTATTTTAAAAATATATATGAATTAACACACAAAAACAAAACAGCACAAAAAGTTGTTTTGAAAAAATTTCAAATAAATCTTAAAATAAACTAGACAATATTTGAGATAGGTAGGAAAAAGAATTAATCTATTTGGAGTTGTATTTAATAAGATACAGCCGGTCAAACTTTGGTCAAAAACTGTTATTTAAAACAAAACAGAAAAGAAAACGTTTCGGGCAGAATACGTCTTCGAACAGGGGAGACGTACTCGGGGTTTTGCGCTTCCACTTAAACACGTGGAGGCGGAGCTGGGTCTCTGACAGTGGGTCCAGGGGGCCCACTGGTTAGGTTTGACCAGTCCCCACTCCCTCCTCTTCTCTGCCCGAGCAGAGGCGGGGCATCCGGCAGTTCTTCGCGGGCATCCGAGTGCAGGGATGGATCCGCCACTCCTAGGCGGTCCTCCCGGTGGTCGAGGGAGTGATGGGGATGGAGGGAGTCATCGGCGACGAGCTCCGCGGCGGAGGGGAGGCTTCGGTGGATTTGGGAATTCCGTCCATGGTGGTTCCCGAGCGGGTCTGAGATGTTGGGCGGCTCTGTAGGGTCATGGGGAGGAGGATGGAAGCACAGGAGGGGTCTGGGGGCTTTGGTATTGGCCGTATTTTGCCGGAGCGAGGTGGCGACCGACCCTGCCGGAGTTGGGGAAGAGAGTGGCCCCTGGCCAACTGGGGAGGGGGGAGGCTTCCTACGGCTCGAGTGAGGCTGCTGAAGAGCCTAGGAAGGATCGAGGGCTTTTAGCCCGGCTAGGTCGGTTCCCGTGGCCGTGGGTAAGCTCGCCGGCGAACCGCCTCGCTGTAGCTAGGGCGTCGTGGCGGCGACGAGCGCTAGAGGACGAGGCTGCGGGTGAGCTGGAGATGCTTAAGGGGGCAACTGGCGAGCGCTGGTGGCTTGTCGGCACCTACTGAGGCAGGGGCGCGCTGCGGACACCGGCGTGCCACCAAGGCTCTGACGGCGGTGCTGTAGGCTGCCAGGGTGGCTTGGCGCGTTGCACTGAGGAGGGTAGTGCGTGGCATGGCGCTACAGAGCGGGCCAAAACCAGGGGCGCAATGTGTCGGCTCGGCCATGGCTCGTGTAATACGCGCGCTCTGCTCGCGCCCAGAGCATGCACGGAAGGTGTTCAATAAAATGCTGTGGCATGCTACAGGTCTCAGGTGAGGTTGGCAAGCAACAGAACTAGGTTAGTGATAGAGGGAAGATCAAGGGACAAGGTGGTTTGGTCAGGAGACCAACCTCACAATGCCAACAACAACTCATGTCAAATCAGGTCATACTCTCAAGGTGTTTCACAAAATGCCACAGGCACCTAGGCATTTCTTGGAGTGGCCAATTCTTCCAGATCAGCGTCTCTTTGGATGCACAAGAGGGTGGTGAGGTTAGTTGGTGAAAAGCACAAACTTGCTAGTGCAAGTTTTGCAGAACTTCAAATCTAGACAGGAGGTGAATGGCATTATTTCATGAACCAAAAATATGCCATTGGTTGCATGCTCCTGGACTTAGGGGTTTAGCATGGAGGACTACATGTAGGGAAAAGAATCTAGGTCCAAGGAGCAAGCAAAAATATGGATGCTGTACAAACCATCAAGTTGGACCAGAATGAAGATGAGGTTGATTCACTCAAAATTTTCAAAGAACAGTCCTGGATTTTTGCATATAACGGAATTATATGCTCCAACTGACATCCCATAATTTTGGTGGAAGCTAGAAAGAAATATTTAAAAGGGGTGTAGTGCAAAATTGTCCTCTGGACCAGAGAAGAAAAATGGGTGTAGAGCTCAAAATAATTCATGAATAAAATATATTCTTGCACAAAAGTGATTTAGAGACATCACATGACATCTCCAAATTTTGGTTGGATTTTTAGTTAAATCTATCAACTGGTTGTAGTACAAAAAAAAGCTCCAAAACTCAAAACAAGTCATTTTAATGAATAAAGTTCAGGGTGAAATAATTTAATAAATAAATCTACTGATTGAGTGATGTTTTTAATGAGAGGGCATATAAGTCCAATATGTTTTGGAAGGATCCACTTGGGAAAAAATCCTTAATATTAAAGGAAAAGTTTTGAAATCAACAGAGATATTCTTGCAGGCAAAAATTTTAAACGCTTGGCAAAATTTTAATAACTAAAACCTGGTTAAATTTTTGGCCAAGTTTGTGGGGACCGGTTTTCCGGGTATTAATTTCCAGATAATGGCCCTTGTGCTCACCAGCCCCAGGATAACTGTTAGCTGATGAGGCACCAACTTGATACAGAAATTCCCAGCAAAATACAAAATATGTAGTACAAGACCATTTTGGCCTATGAGTACAACAAAGGGTTTCTAGTGGTTGATGGCGGAAGCGGTTTGTGGATCATCAGTGTCTATGGGACTCCATTTCCCACGGGAACAGCTGACCAGGTTAACTCCTATCTTCGCGAGGCTGCTATCACCATTGCGTGGGTTCCGGGGCTGTCATCACGGTTGCTCCTCTCCGCGCAAGAAATCTGGCCAAGACAATAGCCAGGGACAAGCCAGTGAGTACTTTGAATGTACTCGCAAACATTATGAACACAGGTATAATATAACAATTAAGTGCTGAAAATATTTTTATGCTCATGACGTCAGTCGTACAAGTTAAATAAAACTCTGATGTGTACAAGCATGTTAATTATGAATATGCGATAACATAGCAGTATTAAAATTATGAAATAAATAACAAACATGCCACAGTCGGGCGTCTTAGCGACACCACATAAAGGGCTTTAAAAGAAATGCCACAGTCGGGCGTCTGAGCGACACCACATAAAGGGCTTTTAAAGAAATGCCGCAGTCGGGCGTCTGAGCGACACCACATAAAGGGCTTTAAGAGAAATGCCACAGTCGGGCGTCTGAGCGACACCACATAAAGAGATTTAAAAGAAATGCCACAGTCGGGCGTCTGAGCGACACCACATAAAGAGCTTTAAAAGAAATGCCACAGTCGGGCGTCTGAGCGACACCACAAAAAGGGCTTTAAACTAAATGCCACAGTCGGGCGTCTTAGCGACACCACATAAAGGGCTTTAAAAGAAATGCCACAGTCGGGCGTCAGAGAGACACCACATAAAGGGCTTTAAAAGAAATGCCACAGTCGGGCGTCTGAGCGACACCACATAAAGGGCTTTAAAAGAAATCATAGTGAACATCCAGGAGGCAAAACCATTCCAGGGATACTCCATAATTCAAATAATATAAAGGCTTTAGTCCATAAATAAAAATAATCATAATCATCATAAATCACAAGTCACAATCCATGTTCTGGTTTAACAGTTTCTCCTCCGAAGACCGACACTTGACCCATCCCAGACTGTAATCCTTAACCATGGACACGGCTATTCGAATAGGTTTAATCTCTACAGAGGGTGTACTCTTTACCCACGAGTAACGTATTTCTTTAGTCCATCGGGACTAATTCCTTCTACGGCCTTTTTGTTGAAAACACACCTGACTTGCACACACCAGCTTAACCCACACGTGTCTGGAATCACCCACGACACCTGTCAAGCAAACTCTAAGTGGGGAGGCTACAACCTCGCGTAGCATGGGATCAAATTTATATTGCGTGCTCTAAGGGGTGGCCTCCCCTCTCGGTCTCAACCGGAAACACCCATGCCCCCGGACCAGGTGGCCTGCCTACCAGCTACAACCGGTATCTTCCACCATGGCCTCTCTGTACGGTGTGTGCTAGAAAGAGGTTGACAACTTACTGAACCGTACTCTACTTTTGTAGAGACGAGTGGTAGTACGGAGCAAGTATGGGGGTTACTGGAACAAGACTCGATCTATAGTCGACTCAAGAGGTTCAGAAATTTCCCTGCATGACATGAATAACAATAATAGTTCAACCAACAGAATCACCGCTCATTATACCCTACCATGCCATACCGGACATAACCGTCCCGACGGAGACCGGCGACAAACTCATGCCTACCCAAGGCAGAAGTTTTCCCGGATTCCTTCCGGTATGCATGCAAGGCACATGAAGATGATTATTATCACAAGTGTGCTCATTTCCAACAGCATGGAAATCATTAATATGCATTCATGCACATGATCATATCACATGAAATAACGAGTTCTCCGAAATGAGGTGGTGTTATAAACGTGACAACGAACACACGAGAATATTATGCCAGGGTTCAGAATGCTTGCCTTCAGGTCACGGGAAGGCAGGGTGCATTTCAAACTCTTGAAATAATTCTCCTCTCTTCAAAAATCCTATTTTTGAAAATATAAATGAATTAAAACACAAAATAAAAACAGCACAAAAAGTTGTTTTCAAAATTTATCAAATAAATCTTAAAATAAACTAGATCAAATTTGAGTGAGGTAGGAAAAGGAATCATTTCATTTGGAGTTGTAATTAAAAAGATACAGCAGGTCAATGTTTGATCAAAATCTGTTATTTAAAATAAAACAGAAAAGAAAACGTTTCAAATAAAAACGTACACGTCGAAAGCGTACTTCGGAAGTGCGCTTCCACTTAACCCACGTGGACTGGGACGGGGGTCACTGACAGTGTGTCCAGGGGCCCCACTGGTCAGGTTTGACCAGTCCCCTCTCCATCCTCTTCTCTACCCGAGTAGAGGCGGGGCGTCCGGCGATCATCACCGGCGAACGGCGTTTCTTCGCAGGCATCTGGGTGCAGGGATGGATCCGCCACTCCTAGGCGGTCCTCCCGGTGGTCGAGGGAGTGATGGGGACGGAGGGAGTCTTCGGCGACGAGCTCCGCGGCCGAGGGGAGGCTTCGGTGGATTTGGGGATTCCGGCCATGGTGGTTCTCGAGCGGGTCTGAGATGTTGGGTGGCTCCGTAGGGTGATGGGGAGGAGGATGGAAGCACATGAGGGGTCTGGGGGCTTTTGCATTGGTCGTATTTTGCCGGAGCAAGGAGGCGGCCGACCCTGCCAGAGTTGGGGAAGAGAGTGACCCCTGGCCAACTAGGGAGGGGGAAGGCTTCCTACGGCTCGAGTGAGGCTCCTAATGAGCCTAGGCAGGATCGCGGGCTTTATATAGCCCGGCGAGGTCGGTTCCCATGGCCGTGGATAAGCTTGCCGGCGAACCGCCTTGCTGTAGCTAGGGCGACGTGGCGGCGACGCGCACTAGAGGACGAGGCTGCGGATGAGCTCGCACTGCTCCAGGAGACAGGCGGCTTGTCGGCACCTACTGAGGCAGGGGCGCGCTGTGGAGGCCGGCGTGCTGCCAAGGCTCTAACGGCGGCATTGTAGGCTGCCAGGGCGGCTTGGCGCGTTGCTGTGAGGAGGGTAGTGCGTGGCGTGGCGCTCCAGAGCGGTCCAAAACAAGGGGCGCGACGTGTCGGCTCGGCCGTGGCTTGTGCAATACGCGCGCTCTGTTCGCGCCCAGAGCATGCACGGAAGGTGTTCGATAAAATGCCGTGGCATGCTACAGGTCTCAGGTGAGGTTGGCAAGCAACAGAACTAGGTTAGTGATAGAGGGACGCCCAAGGGACAAGGTGGTTTGGTCAGGAGACCAAGTTCACAATGCCAACAACAACTCATGTCAAATCTGGTCATGCTTTCAAGGTGTTTGACAAAATGCCACAGGCACCTAGGCATTTCTTGGAGTGGCCAATTCTTCCAGATCAGTGTCTCCTTGGATGCACAAGAGGGTGGTGAGGTTAGTTGGTGAAAAGCACAAACTTGCTAGTGCAAGTTTTGCAGAACTTCAAATCTGGATAGGAGGTGAATGGCATTATTTCATGAACCAAAAATATGCCATTGGTTTCATGCTCCTGGACTTAGGGGTTTAGCATGAAGAACTACAAGTACGGAAAAGAATCTAGGGCCAAGGAGCAAGCAAAAATATGGATGCTGTACAAACCATCAAGTTGGACCAGAATGAAGATGAGGTTGATTCACTCAAAATTTTCAAAGAACATCCCTCGATTTTTGCATATAATGGAATGATATGCTCCTACTGACATCCCATAATTTTGGTGGAAGCTAGAAAGAAATATTTAAAAGGGTTGTAGTGCAAAATTGTCCACTGGACCAGAGAAGAAAAACATGTGTAGCACTAAAAATTTGCAATGAATGAAATATATTATTGCACAAAAGTGATTTAGAGACATCACATGACATCTCCAAATTTTGGTTGGATTTTTAGTTAAATCTATCAACTGGTTGTAGTACAAAAAGAGCTCCAAAACTTAAAACAAGTCACTTTAATGAAAAAAGCTCAGGGTGAAATAAATAAATAAATAAATCTACTGATTGAGAGATGTTTTTAATGAGAGGGCAAATAAGTCCAATATGTTTTGGATGGACCCACTTGGGAAAAACTCCTTAATATTAAAAGAAAAGTTTTGAAATCAACAGAGATATTTTTGCACGCAAAAAATTTAAACTCTTGGCAAAATTTTAACAACTAAAACCTGGTTAAATTTTTGGGGTGTTACACAAGCTCGTGTCTACCCAAGACAGAGGCTTTCCTGGATTCCTTCCGGTAGGCATGAGAGGCATACGAGGGTGATTGCTATCAAGTTCCAACATCAAGGAACATTCATTATGCATTCACGAGTATGATCATATCATCACATAAAATAATGAATACTTCATGTTAAGGTGGTGTTGTAATTCGTATCAAACAACACACAACGATATTATGCCAGGGTTCAGAATGCTTGCCTTCAAGTTGTGGAGAGGCAGGGTGCATTCCAAAACTTTTGGAAGTTTTCTCCTCTCTCCATAATCCTATTTTAAGAAAATTTGAATTCAACACATAGTTTAAAAATAGTACAAAAAAGTTGTCTGGAAAAATTTCAAATAAATATGAAAATAAACTAGACAAAATTTGAGAAATAACAGAAGAAGAATCAAATCATTTGGGATTATATTTAAAGAGTTACAGCCAGTCAAAGTTTTGGTCAAAATCTTTTTTTTAATAAATAAAAGAAACAGAAAAAGAATAAAACAGTTCGGGGGGGAAAGCGTACTCTGCGCTTTACGCTTCCATTTATGCCAGCATGGACCAGCGCGTGGGTCACTGACAATGGTTCCCTTGGGCCCACTGGTCAGGTTTGACCAGTCGCCCACCTCCTTCCTCCTCTGTCCGAGCGGGGTGGGGCTCCGATGATCAAGGCCGGCGAACGGCGGCTCCCCATGGGATTCTGAGGGGAGGGATGGATCCGCCAGTCCAGGGCGGTCCTCCCGGTGGTCGAAGGGCTGGTGGGGACGAAGGGAGTCATCGGCAGCGAGCTCTACGGCGGAGGTGGCTTCGGGAGGATTTGGAGGTTTGGGCTACGGTGGTTCCCGGTCGAGGCTGAGGTGCCGGGTGGCTCCGCAAGATCGAGGGGGAGAGGATGGTGGCACTGGGTGGACTAGGGGGTTCAGCTCACGACGCACAGCACCGGAGCGTGGCGGCGGCTGATCCTGCCGGAGATGGTGGAGATGATGGCCTCCGGCCAAGCTGGAGAAGGAGGGGCTTCCTACCACTTGCACAAGGCTCCTGATGAGCTTAGGCATGATCTGGGGGCTATATATAGCCCGGAGAGGTCGGTTCCGCAGCGGCCGGGGATAAGGTCGACGGCGAACCGCCATTTTGTAGATGCAGGGCGACGTGGCGGCGATGTGCGCTAGCGGACGGCTCGCGGATGAGCTCGAGCTGTTCCAGAGGCGAGCTGGCATGTGGATGTGGCTCGGGCGGCGCCGTCCATGGCAGAGGCAGTCGGAGCGGCGGTGGCGGCTTGCGGTTGTGGCGCTGTGGGGCGCCAGGAGGGGGGCAGGGCGGCTCTGCGGCAAGGGAGAGGTCGGGCGCGTTGGAGGGCGGCAGCCTTTTGATGCAAAACGAGAGGAGGGCGGTCTACGTACCCACGGGCGCGGGGAGGGCGGCAACGAGATGCGGCGTCTTGGTGCCCGCGCGTGCAAAACGTGCGCTCTGGGTGCGCCCAGAACACGCATGCCAGGCGTTCGGCAAAATGCCAAGGCATGCCAGGGGGCTCCAATCCACATGGGGTTTAGCAAGGTGGGGCTATAGACTAAGTTAGAGCCATGAGACATGCTGGTTTGGCAAAGCAAGTAGGTTTCAAATGCAAACTAGAGTTCATGCCAATCTGTTCATGCACTCAAGGTGTTTGACAGAATGCCAAGGGCACCTAGGCAACTCTTGGAGTGGCCAAAAACTCTAGATCATAGTCTCTTTAGATGTAGGTGATGGTGGCAAGGTTAGTTTGGCAAGAAGAGAAACTTGTTAGTGCAAGATTTTGAGAAAATCAATTCTGGTCAGAAAGTAAAGGGCATCACTGCATGGACCAAAAATGCTTCAATGGGTCCACTCTCCTGGACTTAAGGGTTTAGTAGGGTGGTCTATAAGTAGGAGAAAGATCATGGGCACTAAAGCAAAATAAAATAGGGTTGTAGTAGAAAATGCCAAACTGGACCAGAGAGCAAAAGAGGATGATTTGCTCAAATTTTTCAAAGCACACCAGTGGGTTTTTGAACAAAGTTGAATTATATCCTCCTACTGACATCCCCTAATTTTGGTGTAAGTTCTAAAGGAATATTTAAATAGGTTGTAGTGCAAAAGTGCAAACTGGACCAGATTTGAAAACTTGGTGTAGAGCTCAAAATCTCCAAATGACTAAAAGATATTTTTTCATAAAAGTGATCTAGGAACATCACATGTCATCCCCAAATTTTGATGGGATTTTTAAATAAATTTATCAAAGGGTTGTAGTGCAAAAGAGGCTCTAAAGCTGGTAAAAAATCATTTTCAAAAGAAATAAAGCTCAAGGAAAATACTTTTAGAAATAAGTCCACTGATGAAAGAAATGTTTCTTGAGAGGGTATACAAGTCCAATAATATTTTTTGGAAATTTTTTCACTTGGGGTAAAAACTCCACAATTCAGAAGAAAAGAGAGGTTCTGAATCAAAGAAAAATCCAAAAAATAAAATTTAATTTACCAAGGCAAAATTTTAATCAATAAATCATGGTTAAATTTTGGGGTGTTACAAAAGCTAATCTATTTTAATATTCATGGAATTGTGCGTTGTAAAACATAAAGTAAAAACAAATAACGGCAAATCATGTAGAAAAACATTTGGGCAATTCTGATACGGAATGTTCTAGAACAAATAAGAAGTGCTTGTGTTTTGATGTTTGTGCATTATGCTTAAGTTCAACCATGGAGTCTTCTAGATTATACATGTGGCGAAATCTGGTGGAATCTAGATGATATCCAACGGCCAGTAGTGCCCTAATTTGCCATCTTTGGCCCATCGGATTTGCCTCATCCAACGACCATCTTTCAAAGTTAAAGTTACCCGCACACAATATATAAAATATAAAATATAATATATAAATATATAGGGGTATAGATATAGATATGTGATGCAAAAGCCACCCATCATCTCGAATTAGAATAGTGTGTCCTTGCATGGATGCGACGTGGCCAAATGATGTCTGCCATCGGTATCTCGAATTCAAATCAGTCTGACCTTGTTCAATGTGTATACATTACGACATGCTCGTTTCCAAACCACACCGCGCAGATCTCCGTTATATTCATGCATGCATGGGTTTCAAACATCAAGATCTCTTACTGAAATATTTGAATTCAACTTTACATTGCTTATGACCTCACCTAGTCTTTTACACCCACACAGTCGTCTTCTCTTTATAATTGTACCACTAACTTTCTCTTGTGCATGCATGCACACACACTACCATCGCGCACATGCAATCTTTTTCTTCAGGTCGATCTCCCATGAAGGCACACACCCACACATATCCCCCTCTCCATCATATCGGGCATTCTTTATCTCTCACGCGTGCATGCGCAACGATCGATGTTCCTCTATGTATGTGTGTATATAGCTAGGTCCTTCATAGTTTTCCACACAAACCAATCAATCGATATATCCAGTGAGGTCTCATCCTCTTTCCCACGTCCACATTGATCAATCTATACCTCTCTATATAGGATTAACACATATAGATAATACAGCCACATTAATTATATATCCAACGTCCCCCTCTCATCATCCATGCCTTCCGCCTCATCTCTCAGACGCGTGCACAATGGCGAAGACAGGGGGCACTAAGGGCCCCCCCTAACATCATTATATATCGAGGCTAATATAAATGTGATCATTAGACAATTGCTTCTAAAAATGGTTTAAGTTAATGAATTGACCCTCCTCGTAAAGGATTAGCAATGCTTGGCCCCCTAGCTCATTTATTTTTCATGTCTCCGCCACTGCGTGCAACAGCGCACGTTCTCGCCCCCTCTCTCTAAATAAAGAACTCGCACTTGTGCATTCCTTCATAGTCTCCCTCCACTCGGCCCCTCGCACCATCTTCTAGCCCCCCGCCGGATTTTTCCACATGTACAATCTAGCAGACTCCATGGTTGAATTTAAGCATAATGCACAAACCTCAAAACAATAGTGGTTCTCTTTTGTTCTAGAATCTTCCATATCATAACTGCCCAAACTTTTTTTCTAGTTGAATTGCCATTATTTGTTTTTACTTTATGCTTTACAACGCACAATTCCATGAATCATAAAATAGATTAAGGGCTTCTTTGATTCAAAGGATTCTCAAAGGAATTTTGGAGGATTCTAATCATTAGGAATTTTTCCTATCTTGGTTGTTTGATTCGTAGGATTGTAAACGATAGGAATTTTTCCATATGATTCATTTGCACTAGATTTCATAGGAAACATCCCATCCACTCAAACCTCTTTGAAAGAATTCTGCGTTTTTTCTATGCACAATAAAACACTCGTACAATCCTGTAGGATTCAAGATGGCATTCCACTATAATCCCATGTTTTTCCTATTCCCGCGTTCTTAGCCTTTTTATAAAAACTAATTGATTTTGAATGAGATGAACTATAATAATAAATCGAAGGGCTACATCAGGCATATATAACTCAGAGCTTACATGCTATAGTGTGGTATTTATTCATAATTTGGTTGCAAAATCTGATGCTTGCAATGCACGTGTACCTTACTAGTACTTCGAGTATGTGCAAAAGAAGTAAATTAGAATACCAATGGCACGCTACATAGTGTCTCTCTTACAGTTCATGAAGCCACGTGGCACATGTGGAGGCGTTGTCGCGGCCTCCTTGTGAGGATTGATCATAGTGATGTGCTGCTGGTTCCAGAAGAATGTACTCGTCCTCCCTGAGCCATACTGGCGGTACATACACGAAGGAAAGATGTGCACGCACGCCACGCACACACTCATTCCCTCGCACGCACATGCGGGTACACGGGCGGATGCTATCTTGTACCAAGATCCACCCCATGTGATAATTTGACGCGTGCAAAGTCGTTCACTTCATTGATGGTCAATTAATACAGCGCATGCAAATTGAGTGGACGTGAGGGCGGAAGAAAGACATTATTACTCCACTGCGCGCATGCGAGTAGTTAAATCGTGGGTTGCTAGTAGTACTTCCATTGGTATCCTTCGTATTTTGTGCCAATTTTTGACAGTAACATAATATTTACGCATTTGAGCAGTGTAGTACTTGAAATTTATGTTCCGCTAAACTCATCGGGAGCCGTTTCGGGTCTCGAAACCAAAACCATCAATTAATCTTTACCTTGTTCCCATCACATTCAAAAGCCTGCTCACACCTACTAGTACGTACCAAACCTGAACGTGTTCCCACTATACATGTATTAGTACTAGTGCTAGTACTTTGGTTATAAAAAGGGGAACTACCTAACCGAAAATTACTCTACCTTTCCTCCTCATAAGTGCTTCTTCTTCGTCCGTCGTTGCCATGGCCGGTGAGCAGAGCTCTAGGCCGAGAACTACTCGTAACAAGGGAGCGGCAACCAAGGATGTAGAAAAAAAAGAGGGCTCGCCGCCACCCAGAGACCTCGAAAGATCTCTCACGGGCAGGCGATGGCTCCCAGGAGCGCCCTAGCCGCGGAGGTGAACATGCCGAGCCGGCGGAGCTAGAGTCATTATCCCTCGACGGCATGCCCGATCAGCTCAATAAGCACCTCAATAAGCAGAAGGGGTTCATCCAAAGCTTGATGGAGTTGCTGAAGGAGATCCTCGACGACATGCCCGCTGAGCTCAATCAGCAGGGGGAGTTGACCGTCGGCTTGGTGATGCTGCTGAAGAAGAGCATTGCCTCAGAGAAGAAGGAGAACGGCGAAATTCTACGACTTCAGGAGGACAAGGCGAAGCTCTGCCACGAGATCGACATGTTGAAGGAGAAGAATGCAGGCTGGAAGAAGCTACATGATAATAGTAGTTCCTCGATGAAGATGTTGCAGGCCCTCGTCATGGAACAGAAGGAGGAGTTGGTGAAGCTCCACATCAAGCACCCGGCTGCTGTCAAGGTACATAATGCGGCCGTGGAACAGATGATGAAGGCTCGCATCGAGAAACCCCGCGTCATGGACAGAATGAAGAAGATGACGAAGGAGACGCGCAAGGAGATGGAGGTCGTGGAGGCGATGAAGAAAAAGTTACGACTCTGCGCCGAATTAGATCATTTGGGTTGATAATCTTCCTTCTTCTTTTGCTCCTGTGTTTCATATTTTGCTTCGGATGTTTCGCCGCACGTGTCACGTTCTCTGCGAGGCATGAATAGAACAATGTTTTCTTTGAGGGAATGAATAGAACAATGCTAACAATGAGATGACTAGCAAATTAGATCATTTTTTATTGCCATATGGCACTGGGCTGCCATGTTTCGTGCTCCTTCGTCGCAGTACTACTCTAGTGGAAAACTTGAGTATACCGCATGGTTCTTTGCTCCTCCTCGATCAGGTCGTCGGCGCATTTATACGAGCAGTCAAATCACAAGGCCCTGCCTTCCAGCAGTAATGAGCCGTTAAATCACAAAGGCCCTCGCCTCTCATGAAACCGACCAAGCTAGACTGCCCTGCCCTCTAGCCTTTTAAAAAATGTATACTTTTGTACACCAGTAGTATCGATGGATTGCACCATCGAGCCAAACTTGAAACTAAAAAAAAGGTGGTACATATAGAGAGCGCTCGTCGCCAAATTATGCATATAGTACTATTAAAAAGGCTAGCCACAATAATGGTGTTCAGCACAACCCACCCCTCAAATAAAACTAAGCATCCTGGAATTCTTTGACAAAACTAAGCACCCTAAAATTCTTTGACAACTAAACTGCTAGCTATATGATGTTGGCCATATATATTGTACGTATATAATGTGAAGAAATGAGTGGTAGTACTATACCAACTAAAAGATGAAATGTAAGAAATACTAGTATGTACGTACTGAAGAGTTAAAGTAACGAGAAGAAACATAACATAGTTCTGCTGGGGGCTCAGCACAACACACCCCTCAAATTAAATTAAGCACACCTGAAATTAAACATTGCGACTATTCCAGTAGACACTGCATTAGAAGTTTAGAACCACCATGAGCAACGACACTGCCACCTTACTCGGAGTCCTCGTCCACGTCCTCAACTTCGTCCTTATCCCTCTTCCTCTTGGCTGATACTTCTTTGCTTGAACCGCACACTTGGCTGTTGCTCTTCATCCAACCCTTGTAGATATTGAAGCAAAGGTAGCCATCCATTGCAGTGTAATGGATGTGGTCTATATCTAGTACATTCCGCTTCCATGCATAACGATGAAACATGTATGGAGGTTTCTCCAGTTTACCGTACGAAGGATGAACCATGGCTCCTGCCAGGGTCAGCATTGAAGGCTGACGAGAGGACACCAGCCGGTTCTTATGGAGGTCGAAGGTGTTGCCTACAACGAGGCCTATCCGACCGAGGACTTCTTTGTCGTTACCAAAGTCTACAGTAATGAATGACTAGGTTGCACTCGAGGAAGTCCTTAAAATCCAGGCACTCAACATCGGCATGGCATATGTGGTAGACCAAGCATAAGTCACGCACGCAAACCTGGATCACGGCGGGCTTCTTCCTCTCTTCGTCCTTTAGATCCTTCTCTCGTCCTAGGACTATGGTGTACTCACAATCTAGCCTAGCGACCCACTCATCATCTCAGTCTTCGAACATGCGTCTGAAGCGAGAAAGGCATCCTTTCATTGTCGCGGAAGAAAGGGTGTAGATGACGTCGAACTCACCGCCGGTGATGGTTCGAACCTTGTACTCTCTGTCGATCATGGAGATTTGGGACGCCATGGATTTGGGAGGAGGGTTAGGATTAGTGGAACTACCGTAATGTGAAAGGACAGGACGACTAGGAGCGAACCGCCGTAGTATTAAAGGACATGCGGGGACGAGTAGGAGGGAACTGTCAGCGTGCGAACGGCAGGGTACTAGCTTTCCATTCTCCCATGATACCGCTTCCGAGAGCCCTTGGATCTGAGATCGAATGGTTGCATGGCGTGATTCTAGACCTATGGGTGAATATCCTATCCTAGAGGGTTATTCTGCAAATTTTCAGCAACTTAGCATCCGACCGTTTGATCTCAGATCCAAGGGCTGCCAACAGCCCGTATCATGGTCGTGCCTACCATGACTGTCGCGTCGATCGCGCGGTCGCGCCCTTGGAGATTTAACATGGTGCGTTAGGCTATCTGATGTTGGCATGTCATACATAGTTATCACTTAGTCACTCATACTACAACAAGGTTGGCTATAAGGTTGGCTATAAGTGTATTTTTATTTACTTCTCTCTATCTCTTTCTTCGTACTCCCTCTGTCCCATAATATAAGAACGTTTTTGACACTAGTGTAGTGCCAAAAACGTTCTTACATTATGGGACACGGGGAGTACTAGTATTTATTGCATTTGCCAAGGAGTGACCTCTTCCAATGAAATGGTGTTGCTAAGTTTGCTTCATTTAATTAGCTATAGACTCAAAATTGTCTTTTCACCTAGGTACACGCGCTTAGCACCGTTTCTTCCTTGGGTCACCAAACTAGTCTCTCTCTTCTTGATTAACTTGCCACATCAGACTTCATGCCTTTGTGGCAACCTTAGCACCTGAAGGAGCAAGTAAAAGTAAGTACAATAGTGCGCTTTACATGGCATTTTTGCATATGTGGAGGAAAGAGAGGCAAGGAAAAAGTGGATAAGTAGGCTCTCATGCAAGAGCCAGCCTCTACTACATGGTGGAGCATTGGGAGAGGCACCTGTATGGAGGTGGTCAGGAATCGGGAGACTCACGCTGGTCGTAGCGCCGCAGTTAAAATGATAATGGCAAGTCAAATCACGGGGCCCCACCTATCCATCAGTAACTCGCTGTCAAATCAGATAGCCCTACGTTTGCAGCAGCCTACTCCTTCGTCTTCCCGCGTCTCTGTCGAACCGACTAGGCGGAACTGCCCCGCCGCCTACCGTGCAGGAAAAGCCCCACCCTCGACTTTTAAATAGTATACAGTATACTAATTTTGTATCCATGGATTGCGCCATGGATCAAAGCCTCTAGAAAATGGCACTACACATGTACGGAGTATACAGCATGCCCATCGCGTTCGCATCGCACCCCAGACGGTCGGTCGGTATGGCACGCTGCTCTCCGAATGGAACACGCATCATATTGCGTTTGCACACACATGTGGGACTGCAATTGAGAACCGACCATAGGCACATCCCCGGCCCCGCAAGTAGGGTGACTTAATAGAAGAGGAGATGAGCGATAGTACTAGAGAAGTGTTGTACTATGTTGGTGCCTGGATGATCCCTGCAAGACACGGAAGATCAGTTCGTCGATGCATGTGACCAGACTCCAGCAGACACGCCTGGATTGGCTATCGTCTACATATCGTGCAGGCTGTGTTCTACTTGGCTGTAGTTGTGGTGAGAAATCTAAAAAAAGGTTTATTGTCATCTCGCAAAATTTGGTGTCATGTGCTTCGGATCACTGCGAGGGTTAAACAGTGACAATTGAGTTGGGCTAGTCATTGGGGGCATATGCACGAACAGTGACTACTCGACTGCCATCTAGGTCAAGCCGTCTATGTTAATTAGGACATCTATCGAGGACCCCTTTTCTACAAGCTTATCTTTAATTTGAGCTTTGTTCCTCGTCTAGTTTGTCCGTCGGGATTCATGTTGTCTCCTTTGGGCAGTGAGGTTATGATTTCTTGTCATGTGGCATTTTTTCGTGTTATATGTTATAATCCGGCACTTCAGATCAAAATTACGACAACTGCGCCTCCGGGCCACGTGCATGAAGACTTCTCGACAGTCATTGACGAGGTCAAACCGGCTTAGGTAGACAAAAGAAAACTAGTACTACTCCACTATAAAGGCAGGAGCCTCCGTGCTTGCTTGCTAGTGTTTCTCTCTTCACACTGTCTCAGCCTCTCCGAATCGAAACACGACAGCGGTAGCCACACACTTTCTCTCTCTCTCTCTCTCTCTCTCTCTCTCTCTGCTCACTGCTGGTCACAGATCCAGCCGGATCCTGTCCGTCGGGGAAGGTGAGAAGGTGCAATGTTCACGCGGTCGTCCTCGGCAACAACTCTTACCCACTGTTGGGCGCGTCCCGATCAGCCTGCCTTGCCGTTCTCTCCCAAGCACCGCTGGTGAGGGAGGGCCTCCGACCCCTTCTTCCTCGCTGTCGTAGTGTGGGCAGATCCGGCCTCCCGCCGCCCACCTAGAGACATCCCGGCGACCATCAGGTATAAATTCCTTCAAAACCGGCCTTGCTCTACTTCCCGAGCTCCTGACGTCACTGCATTTGTATCTTTTACTATTTCTCAGGCCCCCTCAATGATAGGATCGATCGGCTGTTCGAAAACCACCTAATGTTTTTTATGTTTAAGAGGTAAAACTAGTTCATGCACTCGAATCTAGTACTACTTGGTTCAAACAAGGAAGAAAGGGGGTGGGGTGGGGGAGGATTTGTTACCTGAATCTAGGACTTGGTCGAAAGAGGAAATAATGGGGGCGAAAAGTAGCAGAGACTGGCTATCCAACTGGTCTCTAGGTCTAATAGGGAAATAAAGGGAAACACAGTACAAACTCAATATAAACCCGATCTATTGGCTGAAAAAGGAAAGAAAGTGGGGACTTGGGGACAAGTCAACAGAGTAAGTCCAACACTAGATTTGCTAGCCTCACACAGTATAAAGTGGCTATACCAAACAAAAAATGGGACCAACCCAGATATCCTGTTCTGATGTTTGTTGCCCCGAGCCACTCTTATGTAATGCCACTGGTAAAATGTAGCAGTCGCACTGTTAAAAGTAAGGACACGTTAAACAAATGTTGTTTTCGATGTAATGCCTCCAGTAATATGAATCAATGGCACTTTTTTACATGTCCTGCTAAATTTCACATTAAGATAAGTTGGTTCTTTTCGTTAGAAATGCAACTGTCCTGGTCCACCTACTCTCCCGTGTCCAAAGTAATGTCGTATTTAACGGTTATCATAGTTAATCCTAATGCCCACACTAATATCTAGCAATGCCACTACTTTAGAAATTGCTACTGTCCTTGTAGGATTGCCATTAAGGAACATGCTTCTTCTCATTTGATGCATGTTTCATCACTTGTTAGTCACCCTCCTTTCCACCATTTTTTTGCAAACAGAGATATACATTTAACGCTCGATCTTAGCTGAACTGCACAAATGATATCCAAATTATAGTTGAGCATTCCAGGAGCTTCACAACCAACCTTGATGTTGCTCAATTTTATTGCAACTAATGAAGAAGAAGATCTGTGGGTTTCATTTTCTGATGGAAATGGAACCGGGGCTGGAGCCCTTTTCTTAAAAATAATTGAAGAAGAAGTTGCTAGCTCACGAGACATTGCTTCATTTTAGGTGAAATGCACCAAAAGGTCCCATGAATTGAATCATCCATGTTGGTTACTGAAAGAGCCAGCTTCAGCATCCCAGTCTAAGCACCCCCCGGCCTCCATCCTTGCGACGCATGGTACACCTCATTTGCCACCTGCTCGACCCTAGTGTCACTGATAAAATGAAGTAATAATATAGTTAAAATAGTGCGAGTGTCATCTCTATCATTTCATTTCCAATGTAGATAAAGAAAGTGCTTCTCTTTGTTAATGTATGTTTCATCAACTAGTCCCATTGTTAATGTTTAAGCGTTTCTGCACACTGGGGTGCTTAATTTTAGTTGATCTATACAAAAATAGAGATTTGAATGTCTCGAGGCGCCTCCTTGTACTACCGCTGTACACTGATGTTCATCGCAATATTTTCTTCTATTTATTTTATGTGTTTCATCAACTAGTGCCACTATAATGTAATCACGCTTTTTTATTATCTGTGCAAACAGGGTTATTCAGCTGCATTTTGGTGGAACTGCACAAATGTACGTATGGAACTGGCATATATGCAGAGTGCGAGGTGTGCCAAGTAAAAATTACCGACACCAGCCATGCTGCATGCACGCATTGGCATCCACCACCACCAGTGGGATGTGTGGCCACTACTAGGAAAATGCTTATAGATAGAAGTTTACCAGTAGCGAGTTTTTGTGAACCCACACTTCTAGTAATTACCAGTAGCGCTGTGTAGAAAACATGCTACTACTAACATATAGCAGCAGCGTTTGTTTGTTTGGGCCGCGCTACTGTTACATGGGCCGTAGGGCAGCATCTGTAGCCCACTTAGCTGTAGCATTTGTTCTGAAAGGGCGCTACAGCTGGTGGGCTTAGTAGTAGCGTGGTGCTGCAACCAGCGCTACTACTATAGCTAAAGAAAACCGGCCCGCGAGTGCCCCCGGCCGCACGCCCCTCGTCTCACAGAATCAATCCCCTCCGCCCGACAACGATGCCGCCGCGGTTAGGGTTCGTCGCCAGCCGCCTCACCCCCGTCGACGGTGCCGTGCGCCGCCACCACGCGCGGTCGCCTCTCGCCTCCTCCGACGCTCCAGCCCCGTAAGTCCCCCTCTCGATCTCCTCCTCCCTGCGCACGCCACAGTAGCTCCTCTCGATCTCTCGGTTAGGGTTCGTCGTAGGGGCTCCAATCGATTTGCCGCAGCGGCTCGCCATGTTTTGGGATTTAGGGATTGCATGGTGGCTCCGCGCTTCGATGCATGGCTCCAATCGATCCTACTGTT
The DNA here is from genome assembly GCF_018294505.1 of Triticum aestivum. Classification (NCBI taxonomy): domain Eukaryota; kingdom Viridiplantae; phylum Streptophyta; class Magnoliopsida; order Poales; family Poaceae; genus Triticum; species Triticum aestivum. The sequence continues at coordinate 691,942,975 of NC_057798.1, read as the reverse complement.
AATTAGTATCACATATGCATCTCTAGATCCTACTGTTAATTAGTATCACATAGGGGAGAGAGTAGAGGATTTGGGTTGCTTGTTGCTAACATGATTTGGCATTGGATTTGGCTGGCTCATGTTTGATTTTTTGCTTTGTGGTTGGGCGGTTTCGACTTTTCTGATGTGATGTTATGGATATTGCTTCTATAGGAGTGTAAGTGCTCGGTTCGGGTTGTATCGAGTGCCCTTCTATAGGATGTTGTATAGGTGTTGTTCATGTGAGACACAAAGCTACAAGCTCATGTTTATTTAGTGTGCTTTGTTATGAGAAATCATCAAGATTTAGGATTACTGATATGAGAAGGGGGTAGTTTATTTAGTGTGCTTTGTTGTGATTAACGAAGATGAGATGAGATCAAAGTATTTTTATGTTTTGCCATATATTTGTTTGTTACATCTCTAGATTATTGAGCTACTAGTATTGTTTAACCTTGTGTTTAGTGCAAATTTCATGCTGATAGCGACGCTTCATCTGAAGAGTTGGGGACATTAGTTTACTAGATTGCTAGCTTTCTTGTGTTTTATCATACAATCACTCTACTTTTGCAATTTGTGATTGTTGGACTGAACTTTATGTTTTACTTTTTAGTTGTTATTTTGCTTGCCATGTGAACTCTAGCTATGAAAATTTATGTTTACTTTTTGGATTGTTAATCCTTTAATCATATTGCTTTAGGGAAAGGGCGCCACCACCACCACCACCACCATGTCGACGGAGCAAGTCAAGGTGCACCAGCAGCTTTGCAACTGGCACGTTGTTTGGCATCTACTTCGAGTCTAGTTTTCCTCATGTGGCGGTAATAAATTATATGAAACTAGTAACTACTATTTTGTTTTTAGTGTTATTGGCATTAATGCATCGTGTATATATCATTTTGCTTTTTGTACACAGATCATCCCATGCAATGTGAGGTCAGAATGCAACAATTTGACTGGAGACTCTATGACATTTGAGGCTCCTGGGGGCCACTACACTATGGAGATCGAGAAAGGACGAAAGATGACGCGGGTGGGAGGAGATGGACGGGTCCTTTTCATTGACAACATGCGTATCACCGGTGGTGAGTTGATCAGCTTATCCTTCAGAGTTGAAAGACCCAAGTTGGCCGTGATTTATATCAACAAAGCAGAAGATTATGAGGATGATGAGGATGATGATGACCCACTCGGTGATGCCATCGTAGCTCAAAGAATGAAGTTGAGCGAGGAGGAGGTGTGCAACCTATGGGACATCATTCCGCCAATGCTGACTTCATCGGGGTGCCATTCGTGACCCGCCTGACAAGTACCATGGTTGATCGGCATATGATGGTATGTTGCATTTACTGTAGTTTTTAGAGTAATTTGATGATATGCTTTATTGTTATACTTAGTGTAGAGTCCGATGATAAATATGCTTACTGAATCTTATATACTTACTGAATCTTATATGCTTAGTGAATCTATGCTTAGTGAATCTTATATGCTTTATTGTTATACTTAGTGTAGAGTCCGATGATATATATGCTTAGTGAATCTTATATGCTTAGTGAATCTTATATGCTTTATTGTTATACTTAGTGTAGAGTCCGATGATATATATACTTAGTGTAGAGTCTGATGATATATATGCTTAGTGTAGAGTCCGATGATATATATGCTTCATGTAGAATGTGTGAGGCTACTTATTAATTGACATGTTTTTCTTATTCAGAAATTGCCAAAGAGCCTATCTAAGAGTTGTGGGATCAAGCCTGATGAAGAAGGTTCTGCTGGAATACGCCTTACCGCAAGGGGCTCCGTCACCACTTGTGCGTACGGCATGGACACGGATGGTCGCACACACTTCAACTCGGTTGGGTGGAAGAGCTTCCTCATCGGCAAGAATCTTCACGTTGGACAGGCAATCCTAATTACTATCAGGAACACCCACCGACCAGGCTTGAGGATGATGGTCGTCATCGACATCATCTAGAACTTCATATGCATGTGTGTGGCTGTTGAACCATATATATGCTAGTATGACTACCTAGTAGACTTATCAACTATGATATATCCATGCATTGTTGACTACTATATGAGTTTGTGAGATTGTGTGGTTATATTAAATGTGGTACTGTCATTAATGTTTGTGAGATGGTTCTGTGAACTTAGTTTATTTGCACTGGACTTGTCTTGATTTCCATGAATATTGCACCTGGCTGCTTTTTTTATTTTTTATTTCTATTTGCCTAGTTGTAGCGTGGGGAGAAAATAGGGCGCTACTACTACGTGATGATAGTAGTAGCGCTGGTGGAGGAAGCAACGCTACTAATAAGTATTTTAGCTGCAGCACTTGTTCAGAAACGCGCTACTGGTAAATAATAGTTGTAGCGCCCTAGCAATAGCGCGGGTGCCATGCTACTGGTATGTAAAAAACCAGCGCCACTGGTAAGCTTTTCTCTAGTAGTGGGCTCTCTCTGTGGACGGATCTTTCTCGGCAGCAAATCCTCTAACCAAATACTAGTAGCTTATATTGGCAGTTTTCTAGGGAGTACTCTTTTCTGAAAGAAGCACCAATCTATTTTTCTTTATTTGTACATTGTGTCACAACTTTGAACCAAAGGTCTAGAGCTATTTTAGGGTGACTGGCGTAGTACTCGGAGACTGATTGTAAGCATGATTTGCATTAGCTGTCACACTGATTGTAAGCATGAGCAGGTGGAAGATTAGGTTAGTGTGAAGCTTACCTTAAACCCTACCGCCGCCGTTTAAACGAGGCGAGCATTGAGGGAACCGTGGAGAACAGCGGGGAAGCGACGTCGTGCCATCCGGCCTCCTCTTGCAGTGGGAGAATGAATACTCTTGTGGCTCTGGCTGGCTCTGCAACCGCACGGACGGCACACCATACTCGATAAATTTGTTATCCTCTGGGTGCTCGACCTTCGACCTGTACGCCCACCACCTCCGCCTAACTGTCGCATCGGGCGAATCTGTCTGCTCCATCGCCCAGAGGAGATACTCGATGAACTCGGAGGACTGCGGTGTGAGTGCCGCCGAGGAGTACATGTACATCGCCTCCCTCATCGCCTTCGTCTTGCTCTTTCGCATACATTGCCACATGGCCCACACCGTCCTCGAAATCTTCCACTCATTGTCAAACCAACTAAGGATCTCATTTAACCTGGCTAACTTTGTCTGGTCGCTGCCGGCGATCTGCCTGATTCGCTGTTGCATCCTCTCAATAGATGTCCTTCTGAGTGGTTCGATGCTAGCTTTGGAAGATGGGAGGAGATAAGGTGGTCTTGCAATAGACAAGAGGGAGAGGCGAGACGGTGGTTTTGGAATGGAGATGATGGAGAGGAGAGGAGGTGGTTTTGCAATGGGGAAGATTAGAAGAGGGAGAGGCGAGATGGTGGTTTTGGAATGGAGATGATGGAGAGGAGAGGAGGTGGTTTTGCAATGGAGAAGATCAGACGAGGGAGAGGCGAGGCGGTGGTTTTGGAATGGAGATGATGGAGAGGAGAGGAGAGGAGGTGGTTTTGCAATGGAGAAGATAAAAAGAGGGAGAGGCGAGGCGGTGGTTTTGGAATGGAGATGATGGAGAGGAGAGGAGGTGGTTTTGCAATGGAGAAGAGGGAGAGGAGCGTGTGACAGTGATTTAGGATTGGACCAGAGGGCCGGCGCCCTGTGACTGGATCAAAATCAAAATCAATTTACCCTTCAATTAAGAAAGCGACCCCACATTAACTAGTCTCCCTTTTATTCTGGGTCATAATTGACCATGATTTTCGCATATAAAATATATGTTATACGTTGCAAAAATAATATAATTTGAAAGTACATTCAGATACGAACCAAACAATACAATTTTTGGTGACATGCATTCACATTTTGCTTGTCAAATATAGTACGTGGTCAAACTTTGACCCAAAATACGCAAAACAACAAAAAAATACTTCCAAGACCAGCGCCACTCTTCCGCTCTTCTCCTCTTAAACCACCACCGCTCCTCTCCCTTCCAATCTAAATCCTGCGCCACTCCTCTCCTCTTCCATTTCAAAACCACCGCCCCTCCTCTCCTGTTCCAGTCCAAAACCAGCATCGCTCCTCTCCCATTCTAATCCAAAACCAGCGCTGCTCCTCTCCTCTTCCATTCAAAAACCACCGCCGGCGAGTGAAGGTGCTGTGGAGAAGTAGATCTATGGAGGAGTACAACCGATACATGAGGATCGCAGACAGCGACCCTGTGAAGCTAGCTAGGAAGTTGGAGATACAGTCTTGGTTTGACAACAAGGACCAACTAGCAGCGACGGCGACATCCATGGCCAAATATCTGCAACAGAGCGAAAAGGCGGTGATACTCCCGAAGGGAGTAGTGCCAGAGTACATAGAGCTGCTCCTCTGGGCCATGGAGCAAACAGATTCACCGAATCCGATCGTGAGGGAGCGGTGGTGGGAGCATCGATCCCAGATGGAGCATCCACTACAGATTGAAGGACTGAGCATCTACATGGTGCTGTTTGTGAGGGTGTCCTGCCAGAGCGAGCCAGTGGAGTCTTCGTCGACTGAACCCAACTTCAAGAGGAGAAAAGCAGTTGGCGTGAAGATACAAGACTGAAGACTTCGGCCCGTGTCCGGATGGGACTCTCCTTGGCGTGGAAGGTAAGCTTGGCGATCCAGATATTGTGTTTCCTTCCGTGCAACCGACTCCATGTAAACCCTAGCCCTCTCCGGTGTCTATATAAACCGGAGAGGATGGTCCTTAAAAGGCCGATCACATTTACAATCATACCATCATAGGCTAGCTCGAAGGGTTTAGCCTCTACGATCTCGTGGTAGATCAACTCTTGTACTACCCATATCTTCAATATTAATCAAGCGGTAAGTAGGGTTTTACCTCCATCGAGAGGGCCCAAACCTGGGTAAACATCTATGTCCCTTGCTTCCTGTTACCATCAGCCTTGACGCACAGATCGGACCCCTACCCGAGATCCGCCAGTTTTGACACCGACAGTTTTCTCCTTCTGAATCCCCCTTAGAACAGTTATCTTCCTCTTGATTACAATCCGAAATGGGTGGAGGGGGGCTGCCTTTGTGCCCACCATGGAACAATGTCTGCATGAAATTTTATTGCCACACAAGGCTCGTCTCTTTTGCTCTACATGATCAGTTCCATTGTGTACAATAACTGGCATGCATAGAAATAAAACATAGTGAGATTATGTAAGGAGTGCATGCACAAACCCAGAGTGATGGTAGCAAACTGTGGATAGACCCAAAACCAATGATAGCAGGCAGATAATAGCTTTAGTTAAAAAATACAGATAATGGCTCCTTTAATGTTTGTTTGCACCCAACATGAAACTCATAGTAGACACCGGAGATTAACCAGATAGTAGACCGATAGTACTGATTGATGCCCCAATATGTACCCCACAACCATTTAAAAACTCAAGTTTCAGCATTAGTTTGGACCTGACTCGGAGTCTAATAGGTGAACACGACGATAATGTAGCATGTCATCGTATTAAGCGACGCATAACGTAAGTAGACACGGAAGAGTGTGACCTCTCTTGCGGACCAGTGTAGTCCTCAAGGTCATCTGCTCAGTTGATGATGGTAATGCAGTTGTCGTGGCTGCCGGCGGTGGGGAAGAAGATCTGAGGCGGCGAAAGACAGTCTGGAGAGCGGATCCCTGTTGTGCTGAACCCTTCCGTCGTTGGAGCAGCTGAGCTGGGGTGGAACACAGCGCCGCATGAGCAGGACAAACCACACAAGGTTTTCTTTGACACATATCTATAACAGAAGTAATTGAGTAAGGGCTTGTTTGAATTTGACGATTCTAACAATGCAGGGATAAGAAATAGACAGGAATAGGATAGGAATGCACGTGCAAAACAGAGAATTTAAAAACACGGGATTTCTACCAATCTGGGTGTTCGATTCACAACAATTGGAAGATCACAGGATGCAAAAAACCATGGTGAGATTAAGTCAAACCACAAGAAAATGTACTGTTATAATGCTATTATGCTACTATCTCTTAGTCTTGTGCTTGATGAATAGGAATATGAAAAGGAGGAGAAGTGGAAATTAGAATTCCTCCGGTTTTTCTTTCAAGGAGACACTAAAGGAACAAATCCTACGGTTTTCCTTTGCTCCATTCCTTTACACCAAATTCATGAAAAGTAGTACCATAGGAAACTTTCCAATTCCTATGTTTTTCATTCACTTTTCCTTTCAAGCACTGGCGATTCTAATAGGCAGGCTTGATCTAGGAAAATCCTACACTAAAAAAAATTTGTGCTACTTCTATTACTTTGGACCCAGGCCACATCCATACTAGCTCAAGAAGAAAATGCGGCGATTAGTGTACAACCTCTTTGGTGGCACCAATTAGGCCGCAGCTTCATCCGAGGAAACAATGATGATAATGCTCTTCCGATGGTGCAGGTGAAGATGGTGGTGTGGGAATGGATGTGATGCGAAAGACGAGGGGAATGTTGGGGCAGCTCCTTGGAGGTGGAGGACGGGGTGGTTGAACCGGCGGGACGACGAGATCGACGATGGATCCTCATCCGGTAAGGTGGATGAGGGACGTCAACGTGTTGCTATGGACGACGTCGTCGGGGAAGAGGCTCCGGCTGGGTGGCGGACGGAGCAGGGTGTGGGGTTTCGTCGCGGGTTTTCACGGCCTCGGTGTACGAATGGGTGGGCGGATGGGATAGCAGTGGGGAACCATGGCTTAGAGATGCGCTTGTCCGAAATGTGGGGTAAGTACCCCCACCGATTTGAGGCGCTTCTTTCAGTTCAGGGGTACCACGGGCATTTCGCGTGTCGGGATTTTACAGGAGGTGGGAGTTTTCACGCGCGTTGTAATTTCGGAATAGCAAGGCGTGGGTTGAGATGGAGGGAGTTGTCGGAGCATGACAAGACAAAGATATATCTTAAATATTTCGGGCTAACAAGGCATGGGTTGAAGAGGCGGGAGTTTCGCAGCATGATAGACAGAGATGCTAGCTTGAATTTTCGGCATACCAAGGCGCGGCTTGAAATTTCAGAAGAACAAGCTTAACGTGTACCCAAAAAAAAGACAATTTGCACCTCAACACGCACAACACACGCACAAACACCATTTAGACTAGAGTAAGGTACACGTGCATTGCACGCATGAGATTTGGCAACCAAATTATGAATAAATACCACATTATAGCATGTAAGCTTTGAGTCATATATGCATCATGTAGATGTTCGTTTAATTCTTATAGTTCATTTCATTCAAAATCATCTAGTTTTTATAAGAAAGCTGTCAGGACCGGATTTTTGGGATACTAATTTCCCAGAAAATGGTCCTTGTGCTCACCAGCCCCAGGATTACTGTTAGCTGATGAGACACCAACTTGATACAGAAACTCCAAGCAAAATACATAACATGTAGTAGAAGACCATTCTGGCCTATGAGTACAACACAAGGTTTCTAGTGGCTGATGGCGGAAGCGGTTTGTGGTTCATCAGTGTCTATGGGACTCCAAAGGAACAGCTAACCAGGATAACTCCTATCTTCGCGAGGCTGCTATCATCATTGCGTAGGCTCCAGGGCTGTCGTCGCAACGCTCCTCTCCGTGCAAAAAATCTGGCCAAGGCAATAGCCAGGGACAAGCCAGTGAGTACTTTGAATGTACTCGCAAACATTATGCATCACAAGTATAATGTAATGAATGATAATCATGCTCTGAAATGTTTTAGGATCACAATGTCGGTCACAAAATAAAATCCATGATGCACGCAAGCAGGATATTCCTATACAACATGAATATGCAATGATGGTGTAGAAATAGAATGCATCGATCGGGTGTCTGAAGCGACGCCTCAAAAGGATAATAATATGAAGCGGGCCACAGTCGGGCGTCTGAGCGACACCACATAAAGGGCTTATAAATAATTTAAATGACAAGCATGCCACAGTTGGGCGTCTGAGCGACACCACAAAAAGGGCTTATAAATAATGACAAGCATGCCACAGTCGGGCGTCTGTGCGACACCATATAAAGGGCTTATAAATGAATAATCACAGTGAATATCCAGGAGGTAGAAACATCCCAGGGATACTCAATAATTCAAATAATGTAAATGGTTATTCCACAATAATAATCATAATCATCATATGTCACACGACATAATCAATGCTCTGGTTTAGCAGTTTTTCCTGTGAAGACCGACACTGATATCGACACTTCACCCATCCCAAACTGTAGTCCTTGACCATGGACACGGCTATTCGAATAGATATAATCTCTGCAGAGGGTGTACTCTTTCCCCACGAGTAATGGATTCCTTTAATCCATCGGGACTAATTCCATTTAGGGTCTTTAAATTGAAAACATACCTGACCCCGCACACACCAGCTTAACTAACCGGTGTCTGGAATCACCCACGACACCTGTTAAGCCAAACTCTAAGTGAGGAGGCTACAACCTCGAATAGCATGGGATCAGATTTATACCGCGCGCTTACTAAGGGGTGCCCCCCTCTCGGTCCCAACCGGAAACACCCATGCCCCCGGACCAGGTGGCATGCCTACCGGCTGCAGTCGGTATATTCCACCATGGCCTCTCTGTACGGTGTGTACTAGCAAGGGGTTGACAACTTACTAAATCATACCCTACCTGAGGCAGGGACAGGTGGTAGTACGAAACAAGTATGGGGGTTACTGGAACAAGACTCAATCTACAGCCAACTCAGTAGGTTTAAGTATTCCCTGCATGATTAGCATAACCAATATGTTTCAACCAACAGACAGAATCACCACTCCTCATACCTCACTATGCCATACCAGACACAACCGTCTCGACGAAGACTGGAGACAAGCTCGTGTCTACCCAAGACAGAGGCTTTCCTAGATTCTTTTCGGTAGGCATGAGAGGCATACGAGGGTGACTGCTATCAAGTTCCAACAGCAAGGAACATTCATTATGCATTCACGAATATGATCATATCATCACATAAAATAATGAATAATTCGTGTTAAGGTGGTGTTGTAATTCGTATCAAACAACACACAATGATATTATACCAGGGTTCAGAATGCTTGCCTTCAAGTTGTGGAGAGGTAGGGTGCATTCCAAAACTTTTGAAAGTTTTCTCCTCTCTCCATAATCCTATTTTAAGAAAATTTGAATTCAGCACATAGTTTAAAAATAGTACAAAAACGTTGTCTAGAAAATTTTCAAATAAATATGAAAATAAACTAGACAAAATTTGAGAAATAACAGAAAAAGAATCAAATCATTTGGGCTTATATTAAAGAGTTATAGCCAGTCAAAGTTTTGGTCAAAATCTGTTTCTTTTAATAAATAAAAGAAACGGAAAAAGAAAAAATGGTTCGGGGGGAAAGCGTACTCTGTGCTTTACGCTTCCACTTATGCCAGCATGGACCGGCGCGTGGGTCACTGACACTGGGTCCTTTGGGCCCACTGGTCAGGTTTGACCAGTCGCCCGCCTCCTTCCTCCTCTGTCCGAGCGGAGGCGGGGCTCTGGTGATCAACGCCGGTGAACGGTGGCTCCCCACGGGATTCTAAGGGGAGGGATGGATCCGCCAGTCTAGGGAGGTCCTCCCGGTGGTCGAAGAGCTGGTGGGGACGAAGGGAGTCGCCGGCAGCGAGCTCCACGGTGGAGGTGGCTTCAAGAGGATTTGGGGGTTTGGGCTACGGTGGTTCCCGATCAAGGCTGAGGTCCTGGGTGGCTCCGCAAGATCGAGGGGGAGAGGATGGTGGCAATGGATGGACTGGTGGGTTCAGCTCGCGACGCACGGCACTGGAGCATGGCGGCGGCCGATCCTGCCGGAGATGGGGGAGATGATGGTCTCCGTCCAACCTCGAGAAGGAGGGCTTCCTACCACTAGCACAAGGCTGCTGATGAGCTTAGGCGCGATCGGGGGGCTATATATAGCCCGGAGAGGTCCGTTCCGCGGCGGCCGGGGATAAGATCGACGGCGAACTGCCGTTCTGTAGATGCAGGGCGATGTGGCAGCGACGTGCGCTAGCGAACGGCTCGCGGATGAGCTCGACCTGTTCCAGAGGCGAGCTGGCGCGCGGCTGTGTCTCGGGCGGCACCGTCCATGGTAGAGGTTATCAGAGCGGCGGTGGCGGCTTGTGGTGGTGGCGCTATGGGGCGCCAGGAGGGGGTTAGGGTTGGTCTGCGGCAAGGGAGAGGTCGGGCGCGTTTGCTACGAGTGGCTAAGGGTCAGCACGGGAGCGGGGAGGGCGGTAGCGAGACGCGGCGGCTCGATGCGCGCACGTGCAAAACATGCGCTCTGGGCGCACCCACAGCATGCATGCCAGGCGTTCGGCAAAATGCCAAGGCATGCTAGGGGCTCCAATCCACATGGGGTTTAGCAGGGTGGGGCTATAGACTAAGTTAGAGCCATGAGACATGCTGGTTTGACAAAGCAAGCGGGTTTCAGATGCAAACTAGAGCTCATGTCAATTCTGTTCATGCACTCAAGGTGTTTGACAGAATGCCAAGGGCACCTAGGCAACTCTTGGAGTGGCCGAAAACTCCAGATCATAGTCTCTTTAGATGTAGGTGATGGTGGCAAGGTTAGTTTGGCAAGAACAGAAACTTGTTAGTGCAAGATTTTGAGAAAACCAATTCTGGTCAGAAAGTAAAGGGCATCATTGCATGGACGAAAAATGCTTCAATGGGTCCAATCTCCTGGACTTAAGGGTTTAGTAGGGTGGTCTATAAGTAGGAGAAAGATCATGGGCACTAAAGCAAAATAAAATAGGATTGCGGTATAAAATGCCAAACTGGACCAGAGAGCAAAAGAGGATGATTTGCTCAAATTTTTCAAAGAACACCAGTGGGTTTTTGCACAAAGTTGAATTATATACTCTTACTGACATACCCTAATTTTGGTGGAAGTTCTAAAGGAATATTTAAATAGGTTGTAGTGAAAAAGTGCAAACTGGACCAGATTTGAAAACTTGGGGTAGAGCTCAAAATCTCCGAATGACTAAAAGATATTTTTGCATAAAAGTGATCTAGGAACATCACATGTCATCCCCAAATTTTGGTGGGATTTTTAAATAAATTTATCAAAGGGTTGTAGTGCAAAAGAGGCTCTAAAGCTTGTAAAAAATCATTTTTAAAAGAAATAAATCTAAGGGAAAATACTTTTCGAAATAAGTCCACTGATGAAAGAAATGTTTCTTGAGAGGGTATACAAGTCCAAAATTCAGAAGAAAAGAGAGGTTCGGAATCAAAGAAAAATCCAAAAAATAAAATTTAATTTACCAAGGCAAAATTATAATCAATAAATCATGGTTAAATTTTTGGGGTGTTACAATACTACCCCCCTTAAGAAAAATCTCGTCCTCGAGATTTGCTAAGGGTTGTTTTGAAAATATTACTCCTATTAGCTGAAACCAAACAGTTTACTCATAGCACAAACTTAGGGTACAATGCATGAGCTACAACACATAACTAAATGCTGGGACAATAAACATAGTAGTCATGTCTATAATGAAAAAGGTAAATGGACAGGGTCCTGAGAAAACGTCTCTGGTACTGGGGCACACTCCTCTTCTATCGGGGGAAGCAGATTGACTAGTCGTCGGGGTTGGTTTTTGATAGCTACGCCCGGAATTAAAAATGCAATCGTACATACTTATGCATGCCTACTATTTAAAATAGGGGTGCACAAGCAAACAACATTTAGTTATGGCGATACAGGATCACGCAGTTACAGGGCGTGGACATACTGAGATTCGGTACTACTCGAGTGACTTAGTCTACCTCGTTAATATCTAAGCGGGCGTGCCTTGTGGACGTCGAGGCTTCTCCACGGGTTTCACCATTGGGGTTAGCTAGATGGAGTTGAGGAGCTGCAGGATCGGGGTAGCGATGATGACCATCGCGGGGGTTGTTGGCCACAATCCCGTTGGAGCGTGTTCCCAAAAGGCGACGAAGCACTTCTCGGGACACCAAAGTATTTTGGTCGATGGCTAGGGCAGACCTCAAGGACTCGATTGGTTGTCCAAACAGCACGACTGGGTCGTCGGCATCGGGCCCATCTTCTCCTCTTGCCGGGGCTCGGCAAACTAGTTCACCACGAGCTGCGACCAGATCCAGGGTGATTTGATCGAACAGTTCCTCTAGTGCACTTACATAGCGCACCAGATGCAATAGTGCAGGATCCGTCTCGTGATCTCCGTTGGTAACCTGGGGTGGCCTACCATACCCGTCACGGCTGGGGTAGTAGTAGAACGAGCGACAGTTAACTCTGGGCGACAAGTGCCGGAGTTGAACTATAGCCTCTCGAGCGGCTAGTTGGATGGCTTGTGGCTCAAAGGAAGTTCTCCTTCCGGTGAACCTGTAGGGGCATTCTGGCGATAGACGCCTACCATAGATGTGCAGAGTGGCCCAGAATTGATGGCTCTCACCGCTCATGGGCCCTTGGTACACAACATATTCTGGGGGCTCTTCTAATGCAAAGGCACGGCGGGTGAGGTTTGCTAGCATGGTCACAAAACCTCCAAGGTTGTTTGCTTTGGTCTCATTGTGCACGACGGGGCCAGGCATTATAGCTTGATTTGGGGAAGAGGCTGTGTTGTGTTGGGCTGAGGCTAGCGTGTCCTTTTTATAGAAAAAGGGGGCAGAGTCTTCCTTTGCACGCTTGTGAATGAGGCAATTTAGGTGTTGGTCACTGGCGCGTGATCGACAGGCTAGGCTGATAGGTGAGGCATCGACTGCCAAAAGGTGTCGGGTCACTGTGTGGCTATCTTACACGAGAAGCTTGGTCGGGGTTAGGTTATGGTTTGGTGGGTTGGTTACTCTAGGTTTATTGACCTGGCTAAGATAGGATTAGCCAATGGTCAGCATGGCTCTGATACCAAGGTTGTCAGGACCGGATTTTCGGGATAATAATTTCGTAGAAAATGGTCCTTGTGCACACCAGCCCCAGGATTACTATTAGCTGATGAGACACCAACTTGATACAGAAACTCCAAGCAAAATACATAATATGTAGTACAAGACCATTATGGCCGATGAGTACAACACAAGGTTTCTAGTGGCTGATGGCGGAAGAGGTTTGTGGTTCATCAGCGTCTATGGGACTCCATAGGAACAGCAGACCAGGATAAATCCTATCTTCACGAGGCTGCTATCATCATTGCGTAGGCTCCGGGGCTGTCATCGCAACGCTCCTCTCCGTGCAAGAAATCTGGCCAAGACAATAGCCAAGGACAAGCCAGTGAGTACTTTGAATGTACTCGCAAACATTATGAATCACAGGTATAATATAATGAATGATCATCATGCTCTGAAATGTTTCAGGATCACAACGTCAGTCACAAAATAAAATCCATGATGCACGCAAGCAGGATATTCCTATACAACATGAATATGCAATGATGGAGTAGATATAGAATGCACCGATCGGGTGTCTGAAGCGACGCCTCGAAAGAATAATAATATAAAGCAGGCCATAGTCGGGCGTCTGAGCGACACCACATAAAGGGCTTATAAATAATTTAAATGACAAGCATGCCACAGTTGGGCGTCTGAGCGACACCACAAAAAGGGCTTATAAATAATGACAAGCATGCCACAGTCGGGCGTCTGTGCGACACCATATAAAGGGCTTATAAATGAATAATCACAGTGAATATCCAGGAGGTAGAAACATACCAGGGATACTCAATAATTCAAATAATGTAAATGGTTAGTCCACAATAATAATCATAATCATCATATGTCACACGACATAATCAATGCTCTGGTTTAGCAGTTTTTCCTCCAAAGACCGACACTAAGACCGACACTTGACCCATCCCAGACTGTAGTCCTTGACCATGGACACGGCTAATCGAATAGATATAATCTCTGCAGAGGGTGTACTCTTTACCCACAAGTAACAGATTCCTTTAGTCCATCGGGACTAATTCCATCTATGGTCTTTAAATTGAAAACACACCTCACCCGCACACACCAGCTTAACTAACCGGTGTCTAGAATCACCCACGACACATAGGATCAAATAGCATGGAATCAAATTTATACCGTGCGCTTACTAAAGGGTTCCCCCTCTCGGTCCCAATCGGAAACACCCATGCCCCCGGACCAGGTGGCATGCCTACCGGCTGCAGTCGGTATCTTCCACCATGGCCTCTCTGTACGGTGTGTGCTAGCAAGTGGTGCAAACTTACTGAACCGTACCCTACCTGAGGCAGGGACAGGTGGTAGTACGAAACAAGTATGGGGGTTACTGGAACGAGACTCGATCTATGACCGACTCAGGAGGTTTAAGTATTCCCTGCATGATTAGCAAAACCAATATGTTTAACCAACAGACAGAATCACCACTCCTCATACCTCACTATGCCATACCGGACACAACCATCTCGACGAAGACTGGAGACAAGCTCGTGTCTACCCAAGGCAGAGGCTTTCCCGGATTCCTTCCGATAGGGCATGAGAGGCATACGAGGGTGATTGCTATCAAGTTCCAACAGCAAGGAACATTCATTATGCATTCACGAGTATGATCATATCATCACATAAAATAATGAATACTTCGTGTTAAGGTGGTGTTGTAATTCGTATCAAACAACACACAACGATATTATGCCAGGGTACAGAATGCTTGCCTTCAAGTTGTGGAGAGGCTGGGTGCATTCCAAAACTTTTGAAAGTTTTCTCCTCTCTCCATAATCCTATTTTAAGAAAATTTGAATTCAACACATAGTTTAAAAATAGTACAAAAAAGTTGTCTGGAAAATTTTCAAATAAATATGAAAATAAACTAGAAAAAATTTGAGAAATAACAGAAAAAGAATCAAATCTTTTTGGCTTATATTTAAAGAGTTATAGCCAGTCAAAGTTTTGTCAAAATCTTTTTTTTAATAAATAAAAGAAACAGAAAAAGAAAAAAATGGTTCGGGGGGTAAAGCATACTCTATGCTTTACGCTTCCACTTATGCCAGCGTGGACCAGCACGTGGGTCACTGACAGTGGGTCCCTTGGGCCCACTGGTCAGGTTTGACCAGTCGCCCGCCTCCTTCCTCCTTTGTCCGAGCGGAGGCGGGGCTCCGGTGATCAACGCCGGCGAACGGCGGCTCCCCACGGGATTCTGAGGGGAAGGAGGGATCCGCCAGTCCAGGGCGGTCCTCCCGGTGGTCGAAGGGCTGGTGGGGACGAAGGGAGTCGCCGGCGGCGAGTTCCACGGCGGAGGTGGCTTCGGGAGGATTTGGGGGTTTGGGCTACGGTGGTTCCCGACTAAGGCTGAGGTGTTGGGTGGCTCCGCAAGATCGAGGGGGAGAGGATGGTGGCACTTGATGGACTAGGGGGTTCAGCTTGCGACGCACGGCACCGGAGCGTGGCAGCGGCCGATCCTACCGGAGAAGGGGGAGATGATGGCCTTCGGCCAAGTTGTAGAAGGAGGGGCTTCCTACCACTTGCACAAGGCTGCTGACGAGCCTAGGCATGATCGGGGGGCTATATATAGCCCGGAGAGGTTGGTTCCGTGGCGGCCGGGGATAAGGTCGATGGCGAACCGCCGTTCTATAGATGCAGGGCGACGTGGCGGCGATGTGCGCTAGCGGACGGCTCACTGATGAGCTCGAGCTGTTCCAGAGGCGAGCTGGCGCGTGGCTGTGGCTCGGGCGGCGCCGTCCATGGCAGAGGCTGTCGGAGCGGTGGTGGCGCTGTGGGGCGCCAGGAGGGGGCCAGGGCGGCTCTGCGGCAAGGGAGAGGTCGGGCGTGTTGGCTGCGAGTGGCCAAGGGTCAGCACGGGCGCGGGGTGGGCGGTAGCGAGACGCGGCGGCTCGGTGCGCACGCGTGCAAAATGTGCGCTTTGGGCGCGCCCAGAGCATGCACGCCAGGCGTTCGGCAAAATGCCAAGGCATGCCAGGGGGCTTCAATCCACATGGGGTTTAGCAAGGTGGGGCTATAGACTAAGTTAGAGCCATGAGACATGCTGGTTTGGCAAAGCAAGCAGGTTTCAAATGCAAACTAGAGTTCATGCCAATTCTATTCATGCACTCAAGGTGTTTGACAGAATGCCAAGGGCACCTAGGCAACTCTTGGAGTGGCCAAAAACTCCAGATCATAGTCTCTTTAGATGTAGGTGATGGTGGCAAACTTAGTTTGGCAAGAACAGAAACTTGTTAGTGCAAGATTTTGAGAAAATCAATTCTGATCAGAAAGTAAAGGGCATCATTGCTTGGACCAAAAATGCTTCAATGGGTCCAATCTCCTGGACTTAAGGGTTTAGTAAGGTGGTCTATAAATAGGAGAAAGATCATGGGCACTAAAGCAAAATAAAATAGGGTTGTAGTAGAAAATGCCAAACTGGACCAGAGAGCAAAAGAGGATGATTTGCTCAAATTTTTTAAATAACACCAGTGGGTTTTTGCACAAAGTTGAACTATATACTCCTACTGACATCCCCCAATTTTGGTGGAAGTTCTAAAGGAATATTTAAATAGGTTGTAGTGCAAAAGTGCGAACTGGACCAGATTTGAAAACTTGGGGTAGAGCTCAAAATCTCCAAATGACTAAAAGATATTTTTGCATAAAAGTGATCTAGGAACATCACATGTCATCCCCAAATTTTGGTGGGATTTTTAAATAAATTTATCAAAGGGTTGTAGTGCAAAAGAGACTCTAAAGCTGGTAAAATATCATTTTTAAAAGAAATAAAGCTCAGGGAAAATACCTTTAGAAATAAGTCCACTGATGAAAGAAATGTTTTTTGAGAGGGTATACAAGTCCAATAATAGTTTTTTGGAAAAAAATTCACTTCGGGTAAAAACTCCACAATTCAGAAGAAAAGAGAGGTTCTGAATCAAAGAAAAGTCCAAAAAAGAAAATTTAATTTACCAAGGCAAAATTTTAATCAATAAATCATGGTTAAATTTTGGGGTGTTACAAAAGCTAATCTATTTTAAGATTCATCGAATTGTGTGTTGTAAAACATAAAGTAAAAACAAATAACGGCAAATCATGTAGAAAAACATTTGGGCAATTCTAATACGGAAGATTCTAGAACAAATAAGAAGTGCTTGTGTTTTGATGTTTGTTCTTTATGCTTAAATTCAACCATGGAGTCTTCCAGATTATACATGTGGCGAAATCTGGTGGAATCTATATTATATCCAACGGCCAGTAGTGCTCTAATTTGCCATCTTTGGCCCATCGGATTCGCCTCATCCAACGACCATCTTTCAAAGTTAATGTTACCCGCACAGAATATAAAAAAATATATAATATAATATATATAGGGGTATAGATATAGATATGTGATGCAAAAGACGCCCATCATCTCCAATTAGAATAGTGTGTCCATGCACGGATGCGACGTGGCCAAATGATGTCTGCCATCGGTATCTCAAATTCAAATCAGTTTGACCTTGTTCAATGTGTATACATTACAACATGCTCGTTTCCAAACCATACCGCGCAGATCTCTGTTATATTCATGCATGCATGGGTTTCAAACATCAAGATCTTTTATTCAAATATTTGAATTCAACTTTACATTGCTTATGACCACACCTAGTCTTTTACACCCACACAGTCATCTTATCTTTATAATTGTACCACTAACTTTCTCTCGTGCATGCATGCACACACACTACCAGTCGGCATTATCCATCACACACATGCAATCTTTTTCTTCAGGTCGATCTCCCATGAAGGCACACACCCACACACATCCCCCTCTCCATCATATCGGGCATTCTTTATCTCTCACACGTGCAAGCGCAACGATCGATGTTCCTCTATGTATGTGTGTATATAGCTAGGTCTTTCATAGTTTTCCACACAAAACAATCAATCGATATATCCAGTGAGGTCTCACCCTCTTTCCCACGTCCACATCGGTCAATCTATACCTCTCTATATAGGATTAACATATATAGCTAATACAGACACATTAATTATATATCCAGCGTCCCCCTCTCATCATCCATGCCTTCCGCTTCATCTCTCAGACGCGTGCACAATGGCGAAGACAGGGGGCACTAAGGGCCCTGCCCCCCCCCCTAACATCATTATATATCGAGGCTAATATGAATGTGATCATTAGACAATTGCTGCTAAAAATGGTTTAAGTTCATGAATTGACCCTCCTCGTAAAGGATTAGCAATGCTTGGCACCCTAGCTCATTTATTTTTCATGGCTCCGCCACTGCGTGCAACAGCGCACGTTCTCGCCCCCTCTCTCTAAATATCGATCTCGCACTAGTTGAATTGCCATTATTTGTTTTTACTTTATGCTTTACAACGCACAATTCCATGAATCATAAAATAGATTAAGGGCTTCTTTGATTCAAAGGATTCTCAAAGGAATTTTGGAGGATTCTAATCATTAGGAATTTTTCCTATCTTGGTTGTTTGATTCGTAGGATTGTAAACAATAGGAATTTTTCCATATGATTCATTTGCACTAGATTTCATAGGAAACATCCCATCCACTCAAACCTCTTTGAAAGAATTCTGCCTTTTTTCTATGCACAATCAAACACTCGTACAATCCTGTAGGATTCAAGACGGCATTCCACTATAATCCCATGTTTTTCCTATTCCCGCGTTCTTAGCTTTTTTATGAAAACTAATTGATTTTGAATGAGATGAACTATAATAATTAATCAAAGGGCTACATCAGGAATATATGACTCAGAGCTTACATGCTATAGTGTGGTATTTATTCATAATTTGGTTGCAAAATCTGATGCGTGCAATGCACGTGTACCTTACTAGTACTTTGAGTATGTGCAAAACAAGTAAATTAGAATACCAATGGCACGCTACACAGTGTCTCTCTTACAGTTCATGAAGCCACGTGGCACATGTGGAGGCATTGTCATGGCCTCCTTGTGTGGATTGATCAAAGTGACGTGTTGCTGGTTCCAGAAGAATGTACTCGTCCTCCCTAAGCCATACTGGCGGTACATGCACGAAGCGAAGATGTGCACGCACGCCACGCACACACTCATTCCCTCGCAGGCGGACGCAATTTTGTACCAAGATCCACCCCATGTGATAATTTGACGCGTGTAAAGTTGTTCACTTCATTGATGGTCAATTAATACAGCGCATGCAAATTGAGTGGACGTGAGGGCCGAAGAAAGACATTATTACTCCACTGCGCATGCGAGTAGTTAAATCGTGGGTTGCTAGTAGTACTTCCATTGGTATCCTTCGTATTTTGTGCCAATTTTTGACAGTAACATAATATTTACGCATTTGAGCAGTGTAGTACTTGAAATTTATGTTCTGCTAAACTCATCGGGAGCCGTTTCGGGCCTCGAAACCAAAACCATCAATTAATCTTTACCTGTTCCTATCACATTCGAAAGCCTGCTCACACCTACTAGTACGTACCAAACTTGAACATGTTCCCACTATACAGGTATTAGTACTAGTGCTAGTACTTTGGTTATAAAAAGGGGAACTACCTAACCGAAAATTACTCTACCTTTCCTCCTCATAAGTGCTTCTTCTTCATCCGTCGTTGCCATGGCCGGTGAGCAGAGCTCTAGGCCGAGAACTACTCGTAACAATGGAGCGGCAACCAAGGCTGCAGAAAAAAAGGGCTCGCCACCATGCAGAGACCTCGAAAGATCTCTCACGGGCAGGCGATGGCTCCTAGGAGCGCCCTAGCCGCGGAGGCAAACATGCCGAGCCGGTGGAGCTGGAGTCGTTATCCCTCGACGGCATGCCCGATCAGCTCAATAAGCACCTCAATAAGCAGAAGGAGTTCATCCAAGGCTTGATGGAGTTACTGAAGGAGATCCTCAGCAGGGGGAGTTGACCGCCGGCTTGGTGATGCTGCTGAAGAAGAGCATTGCCTCGGAGAAGAAGGCGACCGGCGAAATCCTGCGACTTCAGGAGGACAAGGCGAAGCTCTGCACGAGATCGACATGTTGAAGGAGAAGAACGCCGGATGGAAGAATCTACATGAGAATAGTAGTTCCTCAATGAAGATGTTGCAGGCCCTTGTCATGGAACAGAAGGAGGAGTTGGTGAAGCTCCACATCGAGCACCCGGCTGCTGTCAAGGTATGTAATGCGGCCGTGGAACAGATGATGAAGGCTCGCGTCGAGAAATCCCGCGTCATGGACAGAATGAAGAAGATGGCGAAGGAGACGCGCAAGGAGATGGAGGTCGTGGAGGCGATGAAGAAGAAGTTACGACTCTGCGGTGAATTAGATCATTTGGGTTGATAATCTTCCTTCTTCTTTTGCTCCTGTGTTTCATCTTTTGCTTCGGGTGTTTCGCCGCACGTGTCACGTTCTCTGCGGGGCATGAATAGAACAATGTTTTCTTTGAGGGAATGAATAGAACAATGCTAACAATGAGATGTCTAGCAAATTAGATCATTTTTTATCGCCATATGGCACTGGGCTGCCATGTTTCGTGCTCCTCCGTCGTAGTACTACTCCAGTGGAAAACTTGAGTATACCGCATGGTTCTTTGCTCCTCCTCGATCAGGTCGTCGGCGCATTTATACGAGCAGTCAAATCACAAGGCCCCGCCTTCCAGCGGTAATGAGCCATCAAATCACAAAGGCCCTCATCTCTCGTGAAACCGACCAAGCTAGACTGCCCTGCCCTCCAGGCTTTTAAAAAATGTATACTTTTGTACAGCAGTAGTATCGATGGATTGCGCCATCGAGCAAAACTTGAAATTAAAAAAAGGTGGTACATATAGAGAGCGCTCGTCGCCAAATTATGCAGATATTACTATTTAAAAGGCTAGTCACAATAATGGTTTCCAGCACAACCCATCCCTCAAATAAAACTAAGCATCCTGGAATTCTTTGACAAAACTAAGCACCCTGAAATTCTTTGACAACTAAACTGCTGGCTATATGATGTTGGCCATATATATATTGTACGTATATAATGTGAAGAAACGAGTGGTAGTACTATACCAACTAAAAGATGAAATGTAAGAAATACTAGTATGTACGTACTGAAGACATAGTTCTGTTGGGGGTTCAGCACAACACACCCCTCAAATTAAATTAAGCACACCTGAAATTAAACTTTGCAACTATTCCAGTAGACACTGCATTAGAAGTTTAGAACCACCATGAGCAACGACACTGCCACCTTATTCGGAGTCCTCGTCCACGTCCTCAACTTCGTCCATGTCCCTCTTCCTCTTGGCCGATACTTCTTTGCTTGAACTGCACACTTGGTTGTTGCTCTTCATCCAACCCTTGTAGATATTGAAGCAAAGGTAGCCATCCATTGCAGCGTAGTGGATGTGGTCTATATCTAGTACATTTCGCTGCCATGCATAATGATGAAAGATGTAAGGAGGTTTCTCCAGTTTACCGTACGAAGGATGAACCATGGCTCCTGCCAGGGTTAGCATTGAAGGCTGACGAGAGGACACCAGCCGGTTCTTCTGGAGGTCGAAGGTGTTGCCTACAACGAGGCCTATTCGACCGAGGACTTCTTTGTCGTTACCCAAATCTACAGTAACAAATTTGACTAGGTTGCTCTCAAGGAAGTCTTTAAAATCCAGGCACTCAACATCGGCATGGCATATGTGGTAGACGAAGCATAAGTCATGCAAGCAAACCTGGATCATGGCGGGCTTCTTCCTCTCTTCATCCTTTAGATCCTTCTCTCGTCCGAGGACTATGGTGTACTCAAACATCTAGCCTAGCAACCCACTCATCATCTGAGTCTTCGAACATGCGTCTGAAGCGAGAAAGGCATCCTTTCATTGTCGCGGAAGAAAGAGTGTAGATGACGTCGAACTCATCGCCGGTGATGGTTCGAACCTTGTACTGACTGCCGATCGTGGAGATTTGGGACGCCATGGATTTGGGAGGAGGGTTAGGATTAGTGGAACTGCCATAATGTGAAAGGACAAGATGACTAGGAGCGAACCGCCGTAGTATTAAAGGACGTGCTGGGACGAGTAGGAGCGAACTGCCATCGTGCAAATGGCAGGGTAGTGGCTTTCCATTCTCCCATGATACGCGCTTCCGGGAGCCCTTGGATCTGAGATCGAATGGTTGCATGGCGTGATTCTAGACCTATGGGTGAATATCCTATCCTGGAGGGTTATTCTGGAAATTTTAAGCAACTTAGCATGTGACCGTTTGATCTCAGATCCAAGGGCTGCCAGCAGCCCGTATCATGGTCGTGCCTACCACGACCGTCGCGTCGATCACGCGGTCGCTCCCTTGGAGATTTAACACGGTGTGTTAGGATATCTGATGTTGGCATGTCATACATAGTCATCACTTAGTCACTCATACTACAACAAGGTTGGCTATAAGGTTGGCTATAAATGTATTTTTATTTACTTCTGTCTATCTCTTTCTTCGTACTCCCTCCGTCCCATAATATAAGAACATTTTTGACACTAATGTAGTGCCAAAAACGTTCTTATATTATGGGACACAGGGAGTACTAGTATTTATTGCATTTGCCAAGGAGTGACCTCTTCCAATGAAATGGTGTTGCTAAGTTTGCTTCATTTAATTAGCTATAGACTCAAAATTGTCCTTTCACCTAGGTACACGCGCTTAGCACCGTTTCTTCCTTGGGTCACCAAACTAGTCTCTCTCTTCTTGATTAACTTGCCACATCAGACTACATGCCTTTGTGGCAAGCTTAGCACCTGAAGGAGCAAGTAAAAGTAAGTACAATAGTGCGCTTTACATGGCATTTTTGCATATGTGCAGGAAAGAGAGGCAAGGAAAAAGTGGAGAAGTGGGCTCTCATGCAAGAGCCAGCCTCTACTACATGGTGGAGCATTGGGAGAGGCACCTGTATGGAGGTGGTCAGGAATCGGGAGACTCACGCTGGTCGTAGCGCCACAGTTAAAATGATAATGCCAAGTCAAATCACGGGGCCCCACCTATCCAGCAGTAACTCGCTGTCAAATCACACAGCCCTACGTTTGCAGCAGCCTACTCCTTCGTCTTCTTGCATCTCTGTCGAACCGACTAGGCGGAACTGCCCCGCCGCCTACCGCACAGGAAAAGCCCCGCCCTCGACTTTTAAATAGTATACAATATACTAATTTTGTATCCATGGATTGCGCCATGGAGAAAAGCCTCTAGAAAATGACGGTACACATGTACGGAGTATACAGCATGCCCATCGCGTTCGCGTCGCACCCCAGACGGTCGGTCGGTATGGCACGCTGCTCTCCGAATGGAATGTGCGTCATATTGCGTTTGCACACACATGTGGGACTGCAATTGAGATGCGGCCATAGGCACATCCCCGGCCCCGCAAGTAGGGTGACTTAATAGAAGAGGAGATGAGCGATAGTACTAGAGAAGTGTTGTACTAGGTTGGTGCCTGGATGATCCCTGCAAGACATGAAAGATCAGTTCGTCCATGCATGTGACCAGACTCCAGCAGACACGCCTGGATTGGCTATCGTCTACATATCGTGCAGGCTGTGTTGTACATGGCTGTAGTTGTGGTGAGAAATCTAAAAAAAGGTTTCTTGTCATCTCGCAAAATTTGGTGTCATGTGCTTCGGATCACTGCGAGGGTTAAACAGCGATAACTGAGTTGGGCTAGTCATTGGGGGCATATGCACGAACAGTGACTACTCGACTGCCATCTAGGTCAAGCCGGCTATGTTAATTAGGACATCTATCGATGGACCCCTTTTTTAGGAGTTTATCTTTAATTTGAGATTTGTTCCTCGTCTAGTTTGTCCGTCGGGATTCATGTTGTCACCTTTGGGCAGTGAGGTTATGATTTCTTGTCATGTGGCATTTTTTCGTGTTATATATTATAATCCGGCGCTTCAGATCAAAATGACGACAATTGCGCCTCCGGGCCACGTGCATGAAGACTTCTCGACAGTCATTGACGAGGTCAAGCTGGCTCCGGTAGACAAAAGAAAACTAGTACTACATCACTATATAGGCAGGAGCCTCCGCGCTTGCTTGCTAGCGTTTCTCTCTTCACACTGTCTCGGCCTCTCCAGATCTAAACACGACAGCGGTAGCCACACACTTTCTCTCTCTCTCTGCTCACCGCTAGTCACAGATCCAGCCGGATCCTCTCCGTCGGGGAAGGTGAGAAGGTGCAACGTTCACGCGGTCGTCCTCGGCGACAGCTCTTACCCACAGCTGGGCGCGTCCCGATCAGCCTGCCTTGCCGTTCTCTCCCAAGCACCGCTGGCGAGGGAGGGCCTCCGACCCCTTCTTCCTCGCTGCCATAGTGTGGGCAGATCCGGCCTCCCGCCGCCCACCTAGCGACATCCCGGCGACCATCAGGTATAAATTCCTTCAAAACCGGCCTTGCTCTACATCCCGAGCTCCTGACATCACTGCATTTGTATCTTTTACTATTTCTCAGGCCCCCTCATAGATAGGATCGATCGGCTGTTCAAAAACCACCTAATGTTTTTTATGTTTAAGAGGTAAAACTAGTTCATGCACTCGAATCTAGTACTACTTGGTTCAAACAATGAAGAAACGGGGTGGGGGTGGGGGAGGATTTTTTACCTGAATCTAGGACTTGGTCGAAAGAGGAAATAATGGGGGCGAAAAGTAGCAGAGATTGGCTATCCAACTGGTCTCTAGGTCTAATAGGGAAATAAAGGGAAACGCAGTACAATATCAATATAAACCCGATCTATTGGTTGAAAAAGGAAATAAAGTGGGGACTGGGGGACAAGTCAACATAGTAAGTCCAACACTAGATTTGCTAGCCTCACACAGTATAAGGTGGCTATACCGAACAAAAATGGGACCAAACCAGATATCTTGTTCTGATGTTTGTTACCCCGAGCCACTCTTATGTAATGTCACTGGTAAAATGTAGCAGTCACACTGTTAAAAGTAAGGACACGTTAAACCAATGTTGTTTTCGATGTAATGCCTCCAGTAATATGAATCAATGGCACTTTTTTACATGTCCTGCTAAATTTCACATTAAGATAAGTTGGTTCTTTTCGTTAGAAATGCAACTGTCCTGGTCCGCCTACTCTCCCGTGCCCAAAGTAATGTCGTATTTAACGGTTGTCATAGTTAATCCTAATGCCCACACTAATATCTAGCAATGCCACTACTTTAGAAATTGCTACTGTCCTTGTAGGATTGCCGTTCAGATAAGGAACATGCTTCTTTTCATTTGATGCATGTTTCATAACTTGTTAGTCACCCTCCTTGCACCTTTTTTGTGCAAACAGAGATATACATTTCACGCTCGATCTTAGCTGAACTACACAAATGATATCCAAATTATAGTTGAGCATTCCAGGAGCTTCACAACCAACCTTGATGTTGCTCAATTTTATTGCATTTAAAGAAGAAGAAGCTCTGTGGGTTTCGTTTTCTGATGGAAATGGAACCGGGGCTGGAGCCCTTTTCCTCAAAATTAAAGAAGAAGCTGCTAGCTCACGGGACATTGCTTCATTTTAGGTGAACTGCACCAAAAGGTCCCATGAATTGAATCATCCATGTTGGTGACTGAAAGAGCCAGCTTCAGCATCCCAGTCTAAGCACCCCCGGCCTCCATCCTTGCGACGCATGGTACACCTCGTTTGCCACCTGCTCGACCCTAGTGTCACTGATAAAATGAAGTAATAATACAGTTAAAATAGAGCAAGTGTCATCTCTATCATTTCATTTCCAATGTAGATAAAGAAAGTGCTTCTCTTTGTTAATGTATGTTTTATCAACTAGTCCCATTGTTAATGTTTAAGCGTTTCTGCAAACTGGGGTGCTTAATTTTAGTTGATCTGTACAAAAATAGAGATTTGAATGTCTCAAGGCGCCTCCTTGTACTACCACTGTACACTGATGTTCATCATTGGCAGAAGGTGTATCTGGGAGACTTGGGACGATGTCCAGTATGAGGCGTACCGTATGAAGCACCGCAGGGCCCATCTCGCCCTTGCAGCATGGCATACTATGATACTATCGCAATATTTTCTATTTTGTGTGTTTCATCAACTAGTGCCACTATAATGTAATCACGCTTTTTCATTATCTGTGCAAACAGGTTTATTCAGCTGCATTTTGGTGGAACTGCACAAATGTACGTATGGAACTGACATATATGCAGAGTGCGAGGTGTGCCAAGTAAAAATTACCGACACCAATCATGCTGCATGCACGCATTGGCATCCACCACCACCAGTGGGATGTGTGGCCACTACTAGGAAAATGCTTATAGATAGAAGTTTACCAATAGCGAGTTTTTGTGAACCCACGCTACTAGTAATTACCAGTAGCGCTATGTAGAAAACACGCTACTACTAACATATAGTAGCAGCGTTTGTTTGTTTGGGCCGCGCTACTGTTACATGGGCCGCAGGGCAGCATCTATAGCCCACTTAGTTGTAGCGTTTGTTCTGAAAGGGCGCAACAGCTGGTGGGCTTAGCAGTAGCGTTGTGCTACAACCAGCACTACTACTATAGCTAAAGAAAACCGGCCCACGAGCGCCCCGGCCGCACGCCCCTCATCTCACACAATCGATCACCTCCGCCCGACGACGCCGCCGCCGCGGTTAGGGTTCGTCGCCGGCCGCCTCAACCCTGTCGACGGTGCCGTGCGCCGCCACCATGCGCGGTCGCCTCTCGCCTCCTCCGACGCTCCAGCCCCGTAAGTCCCCCTCTTGGTCTCCTCCTCCTTGTGCGCGCCACAGTAGCTCCTCTCGATCTCTCGGTTAGGGTTCATCGTAGGGGCTCCAATCGATTTCCGCGGCGGCTCGCCATTTTTTCGGATTTAGATATTGCACGGTGGCTCCGCGCTTTGATGCATGGCTCCAATCGATCCTACTGTTAATTAGTATCACATATGCATCTCTAGATCCTACTGTTAATTAGTACACATAGGGGTGAGAGTAGAGGATTTGGGTTGGTTGTTGCTGACATGATTTGGCATTGGATTGGGCTAGCTCATGTTTGATTTTTTGCTTTGTGGTTGGGAGGTTTCGACTTTTCTGATGTAATGCTATGGATATTGCTTCTATAGGAGTGTAAGTGCTCGTTTTGGGTTGTATCAAGTGCCCTTCTATAGGATGTTGTATAGGTGTTGTTCATGTGAGAGACAAAGTTACTAGCTCGTGTTTATTTAGTGTGCTTTGTTGTGAGAAATCATCAAGATTTAGGATTACTGATATGAGAAGGGGGTAGTATATTTAGTGTGCTTTGTTGTGATTAACGAAGAGGAGATGAGATCAAAGTATTGTTATGTTTTGCCATATATTTGTTTGTTACATATCTAGATTATTGAGCTACTAGTATTGTTTAACCTTGTGTTTAGTGCAAATTTCATGCTGATAGCGATGCTTCATCTGAAGAGTTGGGGACATTAGTTTACTAGATTGCTAGCTTTCTTGTGTTTTATCATACAATCACTCTACTTTTGCAATTTGTGATTGTTGGACTGAACTTTATGTTTACTTTTTAGTTTTTATTTTGCTTTCCATGTGAACTCTAGCTATGAAAATTTATGTTTACTTTTTGGATCGTTAATCCTTTAATCATATTGCTTTAGGGAAATGGCACCACCACCACCACCACCATGTCGATGGTGCAAGTCAAGGTGCACCAGCAGCCTTGCAACTGGCACGCTGTTTGGCATCTACTTTGAGTCTAGTTTTCTTCATGCGGCGGTAATAAATTATATGAAACTAGTAACTACTATTTTGTTTTTAGTGTTATTGGCATTAATGCATCGTGTATATATCATTTTGCTTTTTGTACACAGATCGTCCCATACGATGTGAGGTCAGAATTCAACAATCTGACTGGAGACTCTGTGACATTTGAGGCTCCTGGGGGCCCCTGCACTATGGAGATCGAGAAAGGACGAAAGATGACGCGGGTGGGAGGAGATGGATGGGTTCGTTTCATCGACAACATGCGTATCACCGATGGTGAGTTGATCAGCTTCTCCTTCAGAGCTGAAAGACCCAAGTTGGCCGTGATTTATATCAACAAAGCAGAAGATTATGAGGATGATGAGGATGATGATGACCCACTCGGTGATGCCATCGTAGCTCAAAGAATTAAGTTGAGCGAGGAGGAGGTGTGCAACCTATGGGACATCATTCCGCCACGTGCTGACTTCGTCGGGGTGCCATTCGTGACCCGCCTGACAAGTACCATGGTTGATCGGCATATGATGGTATGTTGCATTTACTGTAGTTTTTAGAGTAATTTGATGATATGCTTTATTGTTATACTTAGTGTAGAGTCCGATGATAAATATGCTTACTGAATCTTATATGCTTACTGAATCTTATATGCTTAGTGAATCTATGCTTAGTGAATCTTATATGCTTTATTGTTATACTTAGTGTAGAGTCCGATGATATATATGCTTAGTGAATCTTATATGCTTAGTGAATCTTATATGCTTAGTGAATCTTATAAGCTTTATTGTTATACTCAGTGTAGAGTCCGATGATATATATACTTAGTGTAGAGTCCGATGATATATATGCTTAGTGTAGAGTCCGATGATATATATGCTTCATGTAGAATGTGTGAGGCTACTTATTAATTGATATGTTTTTCTTATTCGGAAATTGCCAAAGAGCCTATCTGAGAGTTGTGGGATCAAGCCTGATGAAGAAGGCTCTACTGGAATACGCCTTACCAGAAGGGGCTCCGTTACCACTTGTGCGTACGGCGTGGACACGGATGGTCGCACACGCTTCAACTCGTTTGGGTGGAAGAGCTTCCTCGTCGGAAAGAATCTTCATGTTGGACAGGCAATCCTAATTACTATTAGGAACACCCACCGCCCGGGCTTGAGGATGATGGTCGTCATCGACATCATCTAGAACTTCATATGCATGCGTGGTGCTGTTGAACCATATATATGCTAGTATGACTACCTAGTAGACTTATGAACTATGATCTATCCATGCATTGTTGACTACTATATGAGTTTGTGAGATTGTGTGGTTATATGAAATGTGGTACTGTCGTTAATGTTTGTGAGATGGTTCTGTGAACTTAGTTTATTTGCATTTGACTTGTCTTGATTTCCATGAATATTGCACCTGACTGCTTTTTTTCTATTTGCCTAGTTGTAGCGTGGGGAGAACATAGGGCGCTACTACTACGTGATGATAGTAGTGGCGCTGGTGGAGGAAGCAGTGCTACTAATAAGTATTTTAGCTGCAGCACTTGTTCAGAAATGCGCTACTGGTAAATAATAGCTGTAGCGCCCTAGCATTAGCACGGGTGCCCGTGCTACTGGTATGTAAAAAACCAGCGCCACTAGTAAGCTTTTATCTAGTAGTGGGCGCTCTCTGTGGACGGATCTTTCTCGGCAGCAAATCCTCTAACCAAATACTAGTAGCTTATATTGGCAGTTTTCTAGGGACTACTCTTTTCTGAAAGAAGCACCAATCTACTTTTCTTTATTTGTACACTATGTCACAACTTTGAACCAAAGGTCCAGAGCTATTTTAGGTTGACTGGCGTAGTACTCGGAGACTGATTGTAAGCATGATTTGCATTAGCTGTCACATTGATTGTAAGCATGACCAGGTGGAAGATTAGGTCAGTGCGAAGCTTACCTTAAACCCTACAGCCGCCGTTGAAACAAGGCAAGCATCGAGGGAGCCGTGGAGAACAGCGGGGAAGCGACGTCGCGCCATCCGGCCTCCTCTTGCAGTGAGAGAACAAATACTCTTGTGGCTCTGGCTGGCTCTGCACCCTCACGGACGGCACACCATACTCGATCGATTCGTTATCCTCTGGGTGCTCGACCTTCGACCTGTACGCCTACCACCTCCGCCTAACTGTCGCCTCGGGCGAATCTGTCTACTCCATCGCCCAGAGGAGATACTCGATGAACTCGGAGGACTACGGCGTGACTGCCGCCGAGGATTACATGTACATTGCCGCCCTCATCGCCGTCGTCTTGCTCTTTCGCATACATTGCCACATGGCCCGCACCGTCTTCGAAATCTCCCACTCATTGTCAAACCAACTAAGGATCTCATTCAACCTGGCTAACTTTGCCTGGTTGCCGCCAGTGATCTGCCTGATTCGCTGCTGCATCCTCTCCATAGATGTCCTTCTGAGTGGTTTGATGCTAGCTTTGGAAGATGGGAGGAGAGAAGGTGGTCTTGCAATAGAGAATAGGGAGAGGCGAGACGGTGGTTTTGGAATGGAGATCATGGAGAGGAGAGGAGGTGGTTTTGCAATGGGGAAGATTAGAAGAGGGAGAGGCGAGATGGTGGTTTTGGAATGGAGATGATGGAGAGGAGAGGAGGTGGTTTTGCAATGGAGAAGATCAGACGAGGGAGAGGCGAGGCGGTGGTTTTGGAATGGAGATGATGGAGAGGAGAGGAGGTGGTTTTGCAATGGAGAAGATCAAAAGAGGGAGAGGCGAGGCGGTGGTTTTGGAATGGAGATGATGGAGAGGAGAGGAGGTGGTTTTGCAATGGAGAAGAGGGAGAGGAGCGTGTGACAGCGATTTAGGATTGGACCAGAGGGCCGGCGCGCTGTGACTGGATCAAAATCAAAATCAATTTACCCTTCAATTAAGAAAGCGACCCCACATTAACTAGTACCCCTTTTATTCTGGGTCATAATTGACCATGATTTTCGCATACAAAATGTATGTTATACGTTGCAAAAATAATATAATTTGAAAGTACATTCAGATACGAACCAAACGATACAATTTTTGGTGACATGCATTCACATTTTGCTTGTCAAATACAGTGCGTGGTCAAACTTTGACCCAAAATACGCAAAACAACAAAAAAATACTTCCAAGACTAGCGCCGCTCTTCCGCTCTTCTCCTCTTAAACCACCGCCGCTCCTCTCCTGTTCCAATCTAAATCCAGTGCCGCTCCTCTCCTCTTCCATTTCAAAACCATCGCCCCTCCTCTCCTGTTCCAGTACAAAACCAACGTCGCTCCTCTCCCATTCTAATCCAAAACCAGCGCTGCTCCTCTCCTCTTCCATTCAAAAACCACCGCCGGCGAGTGAAGGTGTTGCGGAGAAGTAGATCGATGGAGGAGTACAACCGATACATGAGGATCGCATACGGCGACCCTATGAAGCTAGCTAGGATGTTGGAGATACAGTCTTGGTTTGACAACAAGGACTAACTAGCGGCGACGGCGACATCCATGGCCAAATATCTGCAACAGAGCGAAAAGGCGGTGATACTCCCGGAGGGAGTCACGCCGGAGTACATAGAGCTGCTCCTCTGGGCCATGGAGCAAACAGATTCACCGAATCCGATCATGAGGGAGCGGTGGTGGGAGCATCGATCCCAGATGGAGGATCCACCAGAGATTGAAGGATAGAGCATCTACATGGTGCCGTTTGTGAGGGTGTCCTGCCAGAGCGAGCCGGTGGAGTCTTCGTCGACCGAACCCAACTGCAAGAGGAGAAAAGCAGTTGGCCCGACGACGCTTCCCCGCCATCGTCTCCCTCGCCATTCACATCGTCTCATGGGGCGGTTGTCTGCCGCCGAGGAATAGGAGGGGACTGCCCCCCCCCCTGCCAGCCCAATAGTCGGGCAGGTTGTGAATTGTGTTTTGTGTTGTGTATTTTGAGAGTACTTTCAAATATGAATGTCTTTTGCATTTCAGATTTGCAGTATTGAGCATATGAAGTATTTTATGATTTCTAGAGATCCATTTTTAGCACTTAAAAAAATGTAGTTTCATAGGAGTATAAAAGTGCAGACAATGTGATTCTCAGAGAAGAAACTGCAAGTTCAGTTTCAGATAAGAAACTGTAACTTTCAGAGGCAGAGCATTTATATTAACACAGCCTTTTCAAACAGGGTTAACATCATGTTGGAAGTTTTATTCATGGTCGAAAATGGAACTACCAGCCAGTTAACATCATGGTGATCAACATTCATGCATAGCACATCTTCATATGATGCACAGTCAAAATGCCCACACAATGTCGAGTGTGCGAAACACAGAGAAAATGAGGGTCGAAGTTTTGGCAAGTGTTGGACGTGGTTTTGGGTTGCCCCGTCTAGGCTTTCATTTTTAACATGCGCAGCCCATGACCTCGGATGGGAGGTCCATAGGCCTGTTTGTAATTTCTTAGGGTCGTCATGTATCGACCGGCCTATGGACCTCCCATCCGAGGTTTTATTTTTGGCAGCCCAATTTATGTATTTTTTAAAGAAAACACAGAGGTCTGTTCTATTTTTCTATATAAGAATAGGAACGCCAGGTCCACCTTATGTTTCCCTTCTAATTATATTATATATTTTTAAATTATTTTATATGTTATTATATGTTATTTTTATTGTCATCATATATTTAACAGATACTTACATATGTAAGAAAACAATATCTCACATCTTATTAACTTATAAAAATAATTTCTTAACAATAAAATACTAGATTGTTTTGGCACGAAAATCCTAGTGATTGTGTACAAAAGCTTGGTAAGATTTAAGGACGAATGTAATAATATCACTTATTATTTAAATATATTTATAACAAAATGCTCAGCCCCTTTTTATTTCTTGATAACATTGCTGGCCCAACCCAACATTATAATGAGAATCAGCCCAGCAAAATCGTGTATTTCGGGAAAGTGTGAATGGCCTGTAATTTTTTAGGAAATAAAATAAATGGGCCGCATGGACGCTACATTATTTGTTCACCCAGCCTAGCTAATGGCTGTAATTCAAAAAAAAGATCAAATTGACTGTAAATTCTACCGCGCAAAAAAAAGACTGTAAATTCTAGAAAAATGGGTTCAACACGTGCCACATTTTTGGAGGCTGAAATATGGGCCAATAGGTCGAAGCCAACGCAAGTCGTTGTCAATTTAGTCAACAAATGATTCTGACATGTTAGCCGTTGGATTTACATCCAACGACCGACATCCATCTTCAATCTCTCGTCTTCTTCCTCCAGCACCGCCGGGGCCACCTCCCGCCTCCTGCTGCTAGCAGCTCTGCTTAGCACACTTTGCTATGAAGCGCTACTCCACCGTTGGCCAGGCCATCCCTCCACCCCTCCACACCTCCTGTTCTTCTCCACCAACTGCCAAACCACACCGCACCAGTTAACCCTTGTACACATCTCCGTCTAAGACTCTACTCCCGCATCTTCCCATCTCCGGCTTGTTGCTGTCCGGGGCCTCGCCGTTGTCCACCACCTTGGATGCGCTCAGCGTGGCGTGGTCAACGTGGTCAACGAACGACACCATCGGAAGTAGAATGTCCGTGGAGAGGCTCACAGCTGGGTCCATGGCCGCACACAAGGAAATGCCTCCTTATTACGCGCAAAATAATGATTCCTCCACCTGACATCTGGGACCCACCGGAAGGGTCTCTATATTTCATGAAAAAAATGTGCCCCCCGCTGACATGTCGGACCCACCAGCTATCTTCGCATGCAAGGAAGTGCCTCCTTATTATGCACAAAAAAAATGAATACTCCCCATGCCAGCTGGAACCCAGCATAGTGGGAGGCTGACTTGTGGGCCTACCAAGTTGACGGGGACAGAGGGCTTTGTCAACTTAGTCAATATGAACGATTCTAGCTCCTGTTACCGTACGATGTTCATCCAACGTCCATAGTGCTTCTTCAACCTCTGGTCTTCTTGCTCTAGCCGCCAAAACCAGCGTCGGTCGTGCCGTGTGCTCCTGCCTCCCGTGGCCGACTGTGATGTTGCGGAGGCCCCACCGCCCCTTACTACTCCCACCACTGGCCAGGCCATCCCTCTACTCACCCACACCCCCTGTTATTCTACGGCGATAGCAGCCTCACACTGCAGCCGAACCAGTGAACCCTCGTACTCCTCTTCGCGTGGGCATCCACTGCTGCGTCTTCCCTAGCTCCGAGTCGTCCCCTTCCTAGGCCTCACCATCATCCACCGCCGTGGTGCTCTCGGTGTGGCGTGGTCAACGTGGTCAAGGAACAACTTCCATCGGACGTGGACTGTACGTGGAGAGACTGACAGCTGGGTCCATGGCCGCAGCAAGGAAGTGCCTCCTTATTACGCGGAAAATAATGATTCCTCCACTTGACAGCGGGGACCCACCGGACGGGCCACCGTATTTTGTGAAAAAAATGTTTCCCCCAGACTGCTGGGACCCACCAGCTACATCTTCGCACGCAAGGAAGTGCGTCCAGACAAAAAAAAGATTCGCCCCCCTGACTGCTGGGACCCACCAGCCACATCTTCGCACGCAAGGAAGTGCGTCCAGGCAAAAAAAAACGATTTGCCCCCCTGACTGCTGGGACCCACCAGCTACATCTTCGTAGGCAAGGAAGTGCCTGACAGTCGGGACCCTCCTGGTCGAAGCATACGTAGCATTGTCATTCTAGTCACGAACGTGTATGTACATATGTACTGGTCGATGTAGAGGCGCGCACGTGTCGTAGTAAGGGCGCGTACGTGTCGTAGTAGAGGCGCGCACGTAGCATGTACACGTATGTATAGTGGCCAGTGTGCAAGAGAGAAAATACGACCAGGGCTCGTGTACATGGCTGGGTCGGAATGGAGAAACAGCGTCGTTGTCGTGCTAATGGGGAAGCAACGGAATGCGTCGTGTTCATCAGGAGGCAACGGAATGCATCGTGTTCATTGGGAGGCAACGGAATGCATGGGAGCCATCCGGCTGGGTCGGAACGGAATGCGTGGTCGTGTTCATCGGGAGGGCTTGGACGGAACAGACGATGGAAACGAGGCCTGGCGTACCACAAAACGGCGGAAACGGCCTTGTGTTCGACTGGCCACGTTCGGAACGGGATCCTGTTCATCGGGAGGGGTGTGGCATACCGCAAAATGGAGGAAACGGACCTCCTACGGTCGAAACGGGGGTCCTGTTGATCGGGAGGGGTGTGGCGTACCGCAAAATGGACGAAACGGACTTGTGTTGGAGCGCTACAGTCGAAACGGGGGTCCTGTTGATCGGGAGGGTTGTGGCGTACCACAAAACGGACGAAACGGACTTGTGTTGGAGCACAACAATCGAAACGGGGGTCCTATTCATCGGGAGGGGTGTGGCGTACCGCAAAACGGGACTCCACGGGATACTGTTCATCTCCACAGTCGACCTCCTCCAGCCTCCACGGGCTACCGTCGACCTCCTATAGCCTCCATGGGCTCCTGTTCATCCAGCCTCCACCGTGCGCTACTCCACCGGCTACTGTTCAACCAGCCCTCCACGGACACCCCTCCACCGTCTACTATTCATCCAGCCCTCCACACCACGGGGTCATGTTCATCCAGAGGCAACGCCACCGCTCACTGTTCATCCAACCCCCCCCCCCCCCCACAACACTCATGTTCATCCAATCGATCGGCTTTAGTTAGCAGCAGTAGCGAAGGAATCGCTCGATCGGGTTTAGTTAACAGCCATCGATCGATCTCTCGGGTTCAGTCTCGCGTAGCCTGGAGTGCAACCACTCGGGTTCAATTAGAGCCCAACGCCTCGCTCGAGTTCAGTTAGAGCCAACGCCTCGCACACATGCGTGTACGTGTACGAGAGAAACGCGCATCGCTCGGCCCCCGACCTCTCACCGTAACTGGAACTCCCTGAAATTTTCCTCGCCCTCGCTTCTACCACAGTTTTTTATGTCATGGACGGCCCAAAGAATGTCATGCAGCTGCGTCTCCGGCCCGCCCAGGACAAAAAGCCCATTTTCTGTCATGATTTTTTGTCATTTAAGTAGGAGCCCACCACATCTATGATGATACCGGGTTTTGACACAATTATCGTCATAGAAGTGTCATATGTATGACAGAAAAAAATTCATTCGGCCCAAAATGTCACGGATGTGTCTTTTTTTTGTAGTGTAGTGACTTTGGAGTGACTCTTTGTTGCACGTTGAGGGATTGTTATATGATCTAATTATGTTATCCTTGTTGAGAGAACTTGCACTAGTGAAATTATGAACCCTAGGCCTTGTTTTGAAGCATGACTCTAACATTACCACCTTTATAATTACCCAACTAGGTTGTTTCTTCTTGTATGAACCCTGGGCTGTTTCTCAATTTCATAATTACCCAACTAGCATGACTCTAACATTACCACCTTCATATCTCAAAACAATTATCAAGTATCAAACTTCTCATAGTATTTAATGCACTTTATATGAAAGTTTTTATTACACCTATCTTGGATGCCCATCATATTAGGACTAATATTCATAACCTAAGCAAATTACCATGTTGTTCTAAAACACTCTCAAAATAATATAAGTGAATCATGAGAGTTCATCTATTTCTTCAAAATAAAACCACCACCGTGCTCTAAAAAGATATAAGTGAAGCACTAGAGCAAATGACAAACTACTCCGAAAGATATAAGTGAAGATCAATGAGTAGTCGAATAATTATGCAACTATGTGAAGAATCTCTCACATTTAAGAATTTAAGATCTTGGGATATTATTCAAACAGCAAGCAAAACAAAATAAAACAAAATGACGCTCCAAGCAAAACACATATCATGTGGTGAAGAAAAATATAGCTCCAAGTAAAGTTACCGATGAATGAAGACGAAAGAGGGAATGCCATCCGGGGCATCCCCAAGCTTAGAGTCTTGGTTGTCCTTGAATATTACCTTGAGGTGCCTTGCTCATCCCCAAGCTTAGGCTCTTGCCACTCCTTATTCCATAGTCCATCGAATCTTTACCCAAAACTTGAAAACTTCACAACACAAAACTCAACAGAAAACTCGTAAGCTCCATTAGTATAAGAAAATAAAACCACCACTTAGGTACTGTTGTGAACTCATTCTAAATTCATATTGGTGTAATATATACTGTATTCCAACTTCTCTATGGTTCATACCCTCCGATACTACTAATAGATTCATCAAAATAAGCAAACAACACATAGAAAACAGAATCTGTCAAAAACAGAAAAGTCTGTAGTAATCTGTAACTTCCGAATACTTCTGTAACTCCAACAATTCTTAAATAAATAGGTGGACCTGAGTAATATGTATTTTAATCATCTTCAAAAAGAATCAACCTAAAATCACTCTCCAGTAAAAAATGGCAGCTAATCTCGTGAGCGCGAAAGTTTCTGTTTTTTACATCAAGATCGCATAGACTTCACCCAAGTCTTCGCAAAGGTCCTACTTGGCACAAACACTAATTAAAACATAAAACCACATCTAAACGGAGGCTAGATGAATTATTTATTACTAAACAGGATCAAAAGGCAAAGATCAAAAATAAAATTGGGTTGCCTCCCAACAAGCGCTAACGTTTAACGCCCCTAGCTAGGCATGATTATTTCAATGATCCTCACATGAAAGATAAGAATTAAAACATAAAGAGAGCATCATGAAGAATATGACTAGCATATTTAAGTCTAACCCACTTCCTATGCATAGGGATTTTGTGAGCAAACAACTTATGCGAACAATAATCAACTAGCATAGGAAGGCAAAACAAGCATAACTTCAAAACTTTAAGCACATAGAGAGGAAACTTGATATTATTGCAATTCCTACAAGCATGTGTTCCTCCCTCATAATAATTTTAGTAGCATCATGAATGAATTCAACAATATAACCATCACATAAAGAATTCTTTTCATGATCGACAAGCATAGAAATTTTATTACTCTCCACATAAGCAAAATTCTTCTCATGAATAGTTGTGGGAGCAAACTCAACAAAATAACTATCATGTGAGGCAGAATCCAATTGGAGATTAAAATCAATATGACAAGTTTCATGGTTATAATTGTTCTTTATAGCATACATGTCATCACAATAATCATCATAGATAGGAACTTTATTCTCATAATCAATTGGAACCTCTTCCGAAATAGTGGATTCATCATTAAATAAAGTCATGACCTCTCCAAATCCACTTTCATCAATATAATCATCATAAATAGGAGGCATGCTTTCATCATAATAAATATTCTCATCAAAACTTGGGGGACTAAAAATATCATCTTCATGAAACATAGCATCCCCAAGCTTGTGGCTTTGCATATCATTAGCATCATAGGTAAGAATTCATACTAACAACATTGCAATCACGCTCATCATTCACATATTTTATGCCAAGCATCTATGTAATTCTTCTTCTAGTACTTGAGCACAATTTTCCTTCCCATCATTTTCACGAGAGACATTAAAAAGATGAAGCATATGAGGCACCATTAATTCCATTTTTTGTAGTTTTCTTTTATAAACTAAACTAGTGATAAAATAAGAAACTAAAAGATTAGATTGCAAGATCTAAAGATATACCTTCAAGAACTCACCTCCCGGCAACGGCGCCAGAAAAGAGCTTGATGTCTACTACACAACCTTCTTGTAGACGTTGTTGGGCCTCCAAGTGCATAGGTTTGTAGTACAGTAGCAAATTTCCCTCAAGTGGATGACCTAAGGTTTATCAATCTGTGGGAGGTGTAGGATGAAGATGGTCTCTCTCAAGCAACCCTGCAACCAAATAACAAAGAGTCTCTTGTGTCCCCAACACACCCAATACAATGGTAAATTGTATAGGTGCACTAGTTCGGCGAAGAGATGGTGATACAAGTGCAATATGGATGGTAGATATAGGTTTTTGTAATCTGAAAATATAAAAACAGCAAGGTAACCAGTGGTAAAAGTGAGTGTAAATGGTATTGCAATGCTAAGAAACAAGGCCTAGGGTTCATACTTTCACTAGTGCAAGTTCTCTCAACAATAATAACATAACTAGATCATATAACTATCCCTCAACATGCAACAAAGAGTCACTCCAAAGTCACTAATAGCGGAGAACAAACGAAGAGATTATTGTAGGGTACGAAACCACCTCAAAGTTATCCTTTCTGATCGATCTATTCAAGAGTCCATAGTAAAATAACACAAAGCTATTCTTTCCGTTCGATCTAGCATAGAGTTCGTACTAGAATAACACCTTAAGACACAAATCAAGCAAAACCCTAATGTCACCTAGATACTCCAATGTCACCTCAAGTATACGTGGGCATGATTATACGATATGCATCACACAATCTCAGATTCATCTATTCAACCAACACAAAGTACTTCAAAGAGTGCCCCAAAGTTTCTATCGAAGAGTCAAGACGAAAACGTATGCCAACCCCTATGCATAAGTTCACAAGGTGAACCCGCAAGTTGATCACCAAAACGTACATCAAGTAGATCACATGAATATCCCATTGTCACCACAGATAAGCACATGCAAGACATACATCAAGTGTTCTCAAATCCTTAAAGACTCAATCCGATAAGATAACTTCAAAGGGAAAACTCAATCCGTTACAAGAGAGTAGGAGGGGACATCATAAGATCCAACTATAATAGCAAAGCTCGCGGTACATCAAGATCATGCCATATCAAGAACATGAGAGAGAGAGAGAGAGATCAAACACATGGCTACTGGTACATACCCTCGGCCCCGAGGGTGAACTACTCCCTTCTCGTCATGGAGAGCGCCGGGATGATGAAGATGGCCATCGGTGATGGTTTCCCCCTCCGGCAGGGTGCCGGAATGGGCTCCCGAGAGGTTTTTGGTGGCTATAGAGGCTTGCGGCGGCGGAACTCCCGATCTATGGTGCTCATAGATGTTTTCGGGGTATATGTATATATATAGGCGAAAGAAGTCAGTCAAAGGAGCCACGAGCGGCCCACGAGGGTGGGAGGCGCGCCTACCCCCCCTGGGCGCGCCCTCCTGCCTCCTGACTGCCTCGTTTCTTTCTTGACGTCCACTCCAAGTCTCCTGGATTGCGTTTGTTCCAAAAATAACTCTCCCGAAGGTTTCATTCCATTTGGACTCCGTTTGATATTCCTTTTCTGCGAAACACTGAAATAGGCAAAAAAACAGCAATTTGGGATGGGCCTTCGGTTAATAGGTTAGTCCCAAAATTAATATAAAGTGTATAGTAAAGCCCATTAAACATCCAAAACAGGTAATATAATAGCATGGAACAATCAAAAATTATAGATACATTGGAGATGTATCAAAATACTGGCCTAATCATTTCAGCAAAGCGTTCAAATTCTTCATCATCTTTCTTCATAGTTGATTTAGGTGGAAAGGGCATGGATTTTTGAACCCGTGGTTCTCTTTCTCTTCCATGTTTTCTAGCAACAAAGTCTCTTTTATCATATATTTTATTTTTGGGTTGTGGGTTATCTAGATCAACAGCTGGTTCTATTTCAACATCATTATCTAGTTCTTTATCTTTGTCGAGTTGGGTGTCTTCATGAACATCATCATTATCTTTTTCATTATCACTAGGTGGATTTTCACTACCAGATTGAGTCTCGGCATCAGAAATAGAAACATCATTATCATTATCAGGAGGTTTTTCTACCTCGGGTTCACTAGAAGCATGCAAAATCCTATCATTTTGCTTTTTCATCTTCTTTTTAGAAGTACTAGGTGTATCAGTGTTAATTCTTTGATAGTCTTGTTCAATCCTTTTAGGGTGACCCTCAGAATAAAGTGGTTCCCGAGTCATTTGACCTCCTCTAGTTGCTATTCTAATAGCAAAGTCATTATTATTCATTTCATCTAGCACCTCTCTTTGAGATATTGCAACTTGTTATAACTATGTATGAACCATAGAGGCATGCTTTCCTACACCTCTAACATCGTTAGTGATTCTAAATAACAAGTCACTCAAGCGAACAATCATATCGGAGTTGTATTTCAATTGTTTCATAACATTTTCATTGAAGTGATCTTGCTTTCTAATGTAATTATCAAACTCATAGAGGCATTGGCTAGGATGGATATTATAAGGATTGTCTTTTTCATCAAATTTCATTAAAGTATTACCTCTACCACCTTGGGTGGTGGTGTATCAAGCCCATGTATTTCTTCAATAGGAGGTAAATTTTTGACATCCTTTGCTTTAATACCTTTTTCCTTCATACTTTTCTTTGCCTCTTGCATATCTTCGGGACTGAGATATAAGATACCCCTCTTCTTCGGAGTGGGTTTAGGCGGTGGTTCAGGGAGAGTCCAATCATCATAAGTTTTCAATATTTTATTCAATAATTCCTCAGATTGTTTAACAGTTCATTCCCTAAAAACACAACCAGCACAACTATCTAGGAAGTCCCTAGAAGCATAGGTTAGTCCATTATAGAAAATATGAAGTATTTAATTTTTCTTAAGAGGATGATCAGGCAAAGCATTCAATAATTTGATAAACCTCCCCCAAGCTTGTGGGAGACTCTCTTCTTCAATTTGCACAAAGTTAAATATTTCCTATAAAGCGGCTCGTTTCTTATGAGCAGGAAAATATTTTTCAAAGAGGTAGTAAATCATATCCTGGGGACTACGCACACAACCAGGAGCAAGAGAATTATACCATATCTTAGCATCACCCTTTAATCAGAACAGAAATAACTTGAGAATATAATAATAGCGAATTTTCTCATCATGAGCAAATAGGGTGGCTATATCATTCAGCTTAGTAAGATGTGCCACAACAATTTCAGTTTCATAACCATAGAAAGGATCAAATTCAACTAAATTAATCAACTCTGGGTTGACAGAGAATTAATAATCCTTATCATCAACAGACATATGTGAAGTAGCAAACTTAGGATAACATTTCATTCTAGCATTCAAAGATTTTTCTTTTAGTTTGCATAATAATTTCTTAAGATCATCACTATCATTGCAAAGCAAGAAAGTCTCTACTTGTATCTTCATCCATAACATAGCCCCAGTTACCTTAGGTAATTCATATCTATAAGGATTAGATCTAATAGGTGTTTCAAGATTTTTAGTTTCAAGTATTTCATCAATTTCTGCATTCTCAAAAACTTTAGCTCTAGCAAGTTGTTCATCTATAAATTCACCTAGTGGCACACCATCATCAAGCAAGGTACTAGCATTATCATAAGCATCATTCATAGCAGAAGTAGCATCATCAATAACTTGCAACATATCAGAATTAATAGCATGTGGTGGCATTGCAAGTTTACTCAAAATAGAAGGTGAATCAAGTGCAGAGCTAGATGGCGTTTCCTTACCTCCCCTCGTTCTAGAGGGAAATATCTAGTCTTGGTATCCTTCAGATTCTTCATAGTGATAAATTGATAATAATCCGAAGTGACTCAACAAATATAATAGTGTGAACCACCATCATTCATTAAATATCTAGGGACTCCAAACCTTGGGAAAATAACTTCCTTAAGCATTTTAATAGAGGTGTTGTGATCAGCACTACTAGTTGGAATAGCTTCTACCCACTTAGTAACATAATCAACAGCAACCAAAATATGAGTATACCCATTAGAGGAAGTAAAAGGTCCCATGAAATCAAATCCCCAAACATCAAATGGTTCAACAGCAAGTTAATAATTCATAGGCATTTCTTGATGCTTACGATATTACCTATTCTTTGGCATTCAACATAAGATAAGACGAACTTACGGGCATCCTTGAAAAGAGTAGGCCAATAAAAACCAGATTGCAATACCTTATGAGCAGTTCTGTCTCCCGCATGATGTCCTCCATAAGCTTCGGAGTGACATTTCCTTCGGATTTGTTCTTGTTCATGCACAGGTACACAACGTTTAACAATACCATCTACTTCTTCTTTATATAGATGTGGGCATCCCAAAAGTAGTGTGTTAAATCATAGAAGAATTTTTTTTTCTTTTGTTGGTATGTAAAGCTAGGTGGTATGTATTTGGCAACAATATAATTAGCATAGTCAGCATACCAAGGTGTACTATTAGAGACATTTATTGGATGTAACTGTTCATCAGGAAAGCTATCATTAATAGGTTGTGGATCATAAAGAATATTTTCAATCCTATACAAGTTATCGGCTACGGGGTACTCTGCTCCTTTCCTATCAGTGATGTGCAAATCAAAATCTTGTAACAGAAGAACCCACCTAATGAGTCTAGGTTTAGCATCTTTCTTTTCCATAAGATATTTTATAGCAGCATGATCGGTGTGAACGATCACTTTGGAATCAACAATGTAGGATCTAAATTTATCACAAGCAAACACCACTGCTAAGAATTCTTTTTCAGTAGTAGCATAATTTCGTTCAGTACTGTCTAGAGTTTTACTAGCATAATTTACAACATTTAATTTCTTATCATCTCTTTGTCCTAGAACAGCATCAACATCATAATCACTAGCATCACACATAATCTCAAAAGGTAACTTCCAGTCAGGTGGTTGAATAACAGGTGCAAAAATTAAGGCTTTCTTTAGTGTTTCGAAGGCTTCCAAACAATCATCATCAAAAACAAAAGGGATATCCTTTTGCAAAAGATTTGTAAGAGGCCTAGAAATTTTAGAAAAGTCTTTGATAAACCTCCTATAGAAACCAGCATGACCAAGGAAACTACGAATACCTTTGATATCTTTAGGACATGGCATTTTCTCAATTGCATCAACCTTGGCTTTGTCCACTTCAATACCTCGTTCAGAAATTTTATGGCCCAAAACAATACCTTCGTTAACCATGAAGTGGCACTTCTCCCAATTCAAGACAAGATTTGTTTGTTCACATCTCTGCAAAACTCGATCAAGATTGCTTAAACAATCATCAAAAGTCTTCCAATAAACAAAAAAGTCATCCATGAAAACCTCAACAATCTTTTCACAAAAATCAGAGAATATAGTAGTCATACATCTTTGAAAGGTAGCAGGTGCATTGCATAACCAAAAGGCATACGTCTATAAGCATAGGTTCCAAAAGGGCAAGTAAAATTGGTCTTTTCTTGATTAGGTTGAGAAACACGTATTTGTGAAAAAAAACAGAATATCCATCAAGGAAGCAAAAAAGTGTGTGCTTAGATAATGTTTCCAGCATTTGATCAATAAAAGGTAGAGGGTATTGATCTTTTCTAGTTGCTTTGTTTAATTTTCTATAATCAATTACCATTCTATAGCCTGTGACAATTCTTTGAGGAATAATTTCATTCTTATCATTAGGAACAACATTTATACCTCCCTTCTTAGGGACACAATGAACAGGACTTACCCATCTACTATCAGCTATAGGATAGATTATACCTGCTTCCATAAGTTTCAATATTTCCGTTCTTACCACTTCTTTCATCTTTAGATTTAACCAACATTGGTGATCAACAACGGGTTTAGCATGAGGTTCCATATTAATCTTGTGCTGACATGGAGTGGGACTAATGCTCTTAAGATCATCAAGAGTATATCCAATAGCAGCTCGGTGCTTCCTTAGAACTTTTAATAATCTTTCTTCTTCATGTTTTGAAAGGTTAGCACTAACAATAACAGTATATATCTTTTTCTCATCAAGATAAGCATATTTCAAAGTGTCTGGCAATTGTTTTAATTCAAACACAGGATCACATTTAGTTGGAGGAGGACCTCCTAGAGTTTCAATAGGCACATTTTGTTTAAGAAGAGGTTGTTGTTCAAACAAGATTCTATCTATTTCATTTCTTTCACGCATATGCAAATCATTTTCATGATCTAGCAAATATTGTTCTAAAGGATCAGTAGGAGGTACAGCAATAGAAGCAAGACCAATAATTTCATCCTTAGTAGGAAAATTTTTCTTATGAGGTTTTTTACTTGTAGGATTGAAAGTATGTATAGAGGGGGGGTGATTAGACTACTTGACCAAATAAAA
The DNA here is from genome assembly GCF_018294505.1 of Triticum aestivum. Lineage (NCBI taxonomy): Eukaryota > Viridiplantae > Streptophyta > Magnoliopsida > Poales > Poaceae > Triticum > Triticum aestivum. Next base: position 691,898,409 of record NC_057798.1, on the reverse strand, counting down.
ATCTATCATTTTCCCAAATTTAAGTCTTGGCAGATTTTAGCAACTTAACACAGGTCAAGCAATCAACCTACACATGCAATTCTAAGAGTATAGCAGTGGAATGTAAATCATTGTATATGAAGGTAAAAGGGATGAGCTTGGAGGGAGCAAACCCAATGTAGACACGGAGATTTTTGGCGTGGTTCCTATAGGTGGTCCTATCGTACATCCACGTTGATGGAGACTTCAACGCACGAAGGGAAACGGTTGCGTGAGTCCACGGAGGGCTGCACCCACGAAGGGTCCACGAAGAAGCAACCTTATCTATCTCACCATGGCCATCGCAAATGAAGGACTTGATGGAAATATGCCCTAGAGGCAATAATAAAATGGTTATTATTATATTTCGTTGTTCATGATAATTGTCTATTATTCATGCTATAATTGTATTATCCGGAAATCGTAATACACGTCTGAATACATAGACCACAACATGTCCCTAGTGAGCCTCTAGTTGACTCGCTCGTTGATCAACAGATAGTCATAGTTTCCTGACTATGGACATTGGATGTCATTGATAACGGGATCACATCATTAGGAGAATGATGTGATGGACAAGACCCAATCCTAAGCATCGCTCAAAGATCGTGTAGGTTGTTTAGCTAGAGCTTTTCCAAATGTCAAGTATCATTTCCTTAGACCATGAGATTGTGCAACTCCTGGATACCATAGGAGTGCTTTGGGTGTGCCAAACGTCACAACATAACTGGGTGACTATAAAGGTGCACTACGGGTATCTCCGAAAGTGTCTGTTGGGTTGGCACGAATCAAGACTGGGATTTGTCACTCTGTATGACGAAGAGGTATCTCTGGGCCCACTCGGTAATGAATCATCATAATGAGCTCATTGTGACCAAGTGTCTGGTAATGGGATCATGCATTACGGTACGAGTAAAGTGACTTGCCGGTAACGAGATTAAACGAGGTATTGGGATACCGACGATCGAGTCTCGGGCAAATAATGTACCGATTGACAAAGGGAATTGTATACATGGTTGATTGAATCCTCGACATCGTGGTTCATCTGATGAGATCATCGAGGAGCATGTGGGAGCCAACATGGGTATCCAGATCCTGCTGTTGGTTATTGACCGGAGAGGCGTCTCGGTCATGTCTACATGTCTCCCGAACCCGTAGGGTCTACACACTTAAGGTTCGGTGACGCTAGGGTTGTAGAGATATGAGTATGCAGTAAACCGAAAGTTGTTCGGAGTCCTGGATGAGATCCCGGACGTCACGAGGAGTTCTGGAATGGTCCGGAGATAAAGAATTACATATAGGAAGTTAGGTTTCGGCTATCGGGAAAGTTTCAGGGGTCACCGGTATTGTACCGGGACCACCGTAAGGGTCCCGGGGGTCCACCGGTTGGGGCCACCTATGGCGGAGCGCCCCATGGGCTGAAGTGGGAGGGGAACCAGCCCCTGGTGGGCTGGTGCACCCCCCCTTGGCCCCGCCCTGCGCCTGGGGTTGGAAACCCTAGGGGTGGGGGCGCCTCCACTTGCCTTGGGGGGCAAGCCACCCCCTTGGCCGCCGCCCCCCCTAGGAGATTGCATCTCCTAGGGCCGCGCCCCCCCTAGGGGCCCTATATAAAGAGGAGGGGAGGGAGGGCAGCCGCACCCATGCTCTTGGCGCCTCCCTCTCCCCTTGCTACACCTCTCCCTCTCGCAGAAGCTTGGCGAAGCCCTGCCAAGATCGCTGCTGCATCCACCACCACGCCGTCGTGCTGTTGGATCTTCATCAACCTCTCCTTCCCCCTTGCTGGATCAAGAAGGAGGAGATGTCTTCCCAACCGTACGTGTGTTGAACGCGGAGGTGCCGTCCGTTCGGCGCTAGGATCTCCTGTGATTTGGATAACGACGAGTACGACTCCCTCAACCCCGTTCTCTTGAATGCTTCCGCTCGATCTACAAGGGTATGTAGATGCACTCCTCTCTCTCGTTGCTAGATGAAATCATAGATTGATCTTGGTGAAAACGTACGAAAAAATTTTATTTTCTGCAACGTTCACCAACAGTGGCATCATGAGCTAGGTCTATGCGTAGTTCTCTTTGCGCGAGTAGAACACAAATTTGTTGTGGGCGTAGATGTTGTCAACTTTCTTGCCACTACTAGTCTTATTTTGCTTCAGCGGTATTGTGGTATGAAGCGGCCCGGACCGACCTTACACGTACGCTTACGTGAGACAGGTTCCACCGACTGACATGCACTAGTTGCATAAGGTGGCTAGCGGGTGTCTGTCTCTCCCACTTTAGTTGGAGCGGATTCGATGAAAAGGGTCCTTATGAAGGGTAAATAGAAGTTGACAAATCACATTGTGGCTTTCACGTAGGTAAGAAAACGTTCTTGCTAGAACCCTATTGCAGCCACGTAAAACATGCAACAACAATTAGAGGACATCTAACTTGTTTTTGCAGCATATGATTTGTGATGTGATATGGCCAAAAAAAGTTGTGATGAATGATGAATGATATATATGTGATGTATGAGATCATGTTCTTGTAATAGGAATCACGACTTGCATGTCGATGAGTATGACAACCGGCAGGAGCCATAGGAGTTGTCTTAATTATTGTATGACCTGCGTGTCAATGATTTAACGCCATATAATTACTTTAATTTATTGCTAAACCGTTAGCCATAGTAGTAGAAGTAATAGTTGGCGAGCAACTTCATGGAGACACGATTATGGAGATCATGGTGTCATGCCAGTGACGAAGATGATCATGGAGCCCCGAAGATGGAGATCAAAGGAGCTATATGATATTGGCCATATCATGTCACTGTTTAATTGCATGTGATGTTTATTATGTTTATGCATCTTGTTTACTTAGAACGACGGTAGTAAATAAAATGATCCCTCATAATAATTTCAAGAAAGGGTTCCCCCTAACTGTGCACCATTGCAAAAGTTTGTCGTTTCGAAGCACCACGTGATGATCGGGTGTGATAGATTCTAACGTTCACATACAACGGGTGTAAGACAGATTTACACATGCAAAACACTTAGGTTAACTTGACGAGCCTAGCATGTACAGACATGGCCTCGGAACACAAGAGACCGAAAGGTCGAACATGAGTCGTATAGAAGATACGATCAACTTGGAGATGTTCACCGATGATGACTAGTCTGTCTCATGTGATGATCGGACACGGCCTAGTCGACTCGGATCATGTATCACTTAGATGACTAGAGGGATGTCTAATCTAAGTGGGAGTTCATTAAATAATTTGATTAGATGAACTTAATTATCATGAACTTAGTCTAAAAACCTTTGCAATATGTCTTGTAGATCAAATGGCCAACGTTCATGTCCACCTCAACTTCAACACGTTCCTAGAGAAAACCAAGCTGAAAGATGATGGCAGCAACTATACGGACTGGGTCCGGAACCTGAGGGTCATCCTCATAGCTGCAAAGAAAGATTATGTCTTAGAAGCGCCGCTAGCTGAAGCTCCCATCCCAGAGAACCAAGACGTCATGAATGCTTGGCAGTCTCGTGTTGATGATTACTCCCTCGTTCATTGCGACATGCTTTACAGCTTAGAACCGGGGCTCCAAAAGCGTTTTGAGCAACACGGAGCATATGAGATGTTCGAAGAGCTGAAAATGGTTTTCCAAGCTCATGCCCGGGTCGAGAGATATGAAGTCTCCGACAAGTTCTTTAGCTGTAAGATGGAGGAAAATAGTTCTGTCAGTGAGCACATACTCAAAATGTCTGGGTTGCACAACCGCTTGACTCAGCTGGGAGTTAATCTCTCGGATGACGCGGTTATTGGCAGAATCCTTCAGTCGCTTCCACCGAGCTACAAGATCTTTGTGATGAACTTCAATATGCAGGGGATGGAAAAGACCATTCCTGAAGTATATTCAATGCTGAAATCAGCAGAGGTAGAGATCAAAAAGGAACATCAAGTGTTGATGGTGAATAAAACAACTAAGTTCAAGAAAGGCAAGGGTAAGAAGAACTTCAAGAAGGACGACAAGGAAGTTGTCGCACCCGGTAAGCCAGCTTCCAGGAAGTAGTCAAAGAATGGACCCAAGCCTGAGACTGAGTGCTTTTATTGCAAAGGGAAGGGTCACTGGAAGCGGAACTGCACCAAATACTTAGCGGACAAGAAGGCCGGCAACACTAAAGGTATATGTGATATACATGTAATTGATGTGTACCTTACCAGTGCTCGTAGTAGCTCCTGGGTATTTGATACCGATGCCATTGCTCATATTTGTAACTCAAAGCAGGAGCTGCGGAATAAGCGGAGACTGGCGAAGGACGAAGTGACGATGCACGTTGGGAATGGTTCCAGAGTCGATGTGATCGCCGTTGGCACGCTACCTCTACATTTACCTACTGGATTAGTTTTAAACCTCAATAATTGTTATTTAGTGCCAGCTTTGATCACGAACATTCTATCTGGATCTCGTTTAAGACGAGATGGCTACTCATTTAAATCCGAGAATAATGGTTGTTCTATTTATATGAGAGATATGTTTTATGGTCATGCCCTGATGGTTAATGGTTTATTCTTAATGAATCTCGAACGTGATGTTACACATATTCATAGCGTGAATACCAAAAGATGTAAAGTTGATAACGATAGTCCCACATACTTGTGACACTGCCGCCTTGGTCACATTGGTGTCAAGCGCATGAAGAAGCTCCATGCTAATGGACTTTTAGAGTCTCTCGATTATGAATCATTTGACACATGCGAACCATGCCTCATGGGCAAAATGACCAAGACTCTGTTCTCCGGATGGAGCGAGCAACCAACTTATTGGAAATCATACATACTGTTGTGTGCGGTCCAATGAGCGTTGAGGCTTGCGAAGGATATCGTTATGTTCTTACTCTCACTGATGATTTAAGTAGATATGGGTATGTCTACCTGATGAAACACAAGTCTGAGACCTTTGAAAAGGTCGAGGAATTTCAGAATGAGGTAGAGGATCAACGTGACCGAAAGATAAAGTTCTTACGATCAGATCGTGGAGAAGAATATTTAAGTCACGAATTTGGTACGCACTTAAGGAAATGCGGAATCGTTTCACAACTCACGCCGCCTGGAACACATCAGCGTAACGATGTGTCCGAATGTCATAATCGCACTTTATTGGATATGGTGCGATCTATGATGTCTCTTACCGATTTACCGCTATCTTTTTGGGGATACGCTCTAGAGACAGCTACATTCACTTTAAATAGGGCACCGTCTAAATACGTTGAGACGACACCATATGAATTATGGTTTGGGAAGAAACCTAAGCTGTCGTTTCTAAAAGTTTGGGGATCCGATGCTTATGTCAAAAACTTCAACCTGAAAAGCTCGAACCCAAGTCGGAAAAATGCGTCTTCATAGGATACCCTAAGGAAACCATTGGGTATACCTTCTACCTGCGATCTGAAGGAAAGATCTTTGTTGCCAAGAACGGGTCCTTTCTGGAGAAAGAGTTTCTCTCGAGAGAAGTAAGTGGGAGGAAAGTGTAACTTGATGAAGTACTACCTCTTGAACCGGTAAGTAGCGCAACTCAGGAAGATGTTCATGTGGTGCCTACACCGACTGGAGAGGAAATTAATGATTATGATCAAGGTACTTCGGATCAAGTTGCTACTAAACTTCGTAGGTCCGCAAGGACACGTTCCACACCAGAGTGGTATGGCAACCCTGTCCTGGAAATCATGTTGTTAGACAACGGTGAACCTTCGAACTATGAAGAAGCGATGGCGGCCCCAGATTCCAACAAATGGCTTGAAGCCATGCAATCCAAGATAGAATCCATGTATGAAAACAAAGTATGGACTTTGACAGACTTGCCCGATGATCGGCGAGCAATAGAAAACAAATGGATCTTTAAGAAGAAGACGGACGCGGATGGTAATGTTACCATCTATAAAGCTCGACTTGTCGCTAAGGGTTATCGGCAAGTTCAAGGGGTTGACTACGATGAGACTTTCTCTCCCGTAGCGAAGCTGAAGTCCGTCTGAATCATGTTAGCAATTGCCACATACTATGATTATGAGATATGGCAGATGGACGTCAAAATGGCATTCCTTAACGGTTATCTTAAGGAAGAACTGTATATGATGCAGCCAGAAGGTTTTGTCAACCCTAAGAATGCTAACAAGGTATGCAATCTCCAGCGATCCATTTATGGGCTGGTGCAAGCATCTCAGAGTTGGAACATTCGCTTTGATGAGATGATCAAAGCGTTTGGGTTTATGCAGACTTATGGAGAAGCCTGCGTTTACAAGAAAGTGAGTGGGAGCTCTGTAGCATTTCTCATATTATATGTAGATGACATACTTTTGATGGGAATTGATATAGAACTTTTGGACAGCATTAAGGCCTACTTGAATAAGTGTTTTTCAATGAAGGACCTTGGAGAAGCTGCTTACATATTAGGCATCAAGATCTATAGGGATAGATCGAGACGCCTCATAGGTCTTTCACAAAGCACATACCTTGATAAGATATTGAAGAAGTTCAATATGGATCAGTCCAAGAAAGGGTTCTTGCCTGTATTACAAGGTGTGAGATCGAGCTTGGCTTAATGCCTGACCACGGTAGAAGATAAATAAGAGATGAGTGGCATCCCCTATGCCTCGGCCATAGGATCTATTATATATGCCATGTTGTGTACCAAACCCGATGTAAACCTTGCCGTAAGTTTGGTAGGAAGGTACCAAAGTAATCCCGGCAAGGAACACTGGACAGTGGTCAAGAATATCCTAAAGTACCTGAAAAGGACAAAGGAAATGTTTCTCGTTTATGGAGGTGACGAAGAGCTCGTCGTAAAGGGTTACGTCGATGCTAGCTTCGACATAGATCTGGATGACTCTAAGTCACAAACCGGATACGTGTATATTTTGAATGGTGGGGCAGTAAGCTGGTGCAGTTGCAAGCAAAGCGTCGTGGCAGGATCTACATGTGAAGCGGAGTACATAGCAGCCTCGGAGGCAGCGCATGAAGCAATCTGGGTGAAGGAGTTCATCACCGACCTAGGAGTCATACCCAATGCGTCGGGGCCGATCAAACTCTTCTGTGACAACACTAGAGCTATTGCACTTGCCAAGGAGCCCAGGTTTCACAAGAAGACCAGGCAAATCAAGCGTCACTTCAACTCCATTCGTGAAAATGTTCAAGATGGAGACATAGATATTTGTAAAGTACATACGGACCTGAATGTGGCAGATCCGTTGACTACACCTCTCCCGAGGGCAAAACATGATCAACACCAGAATTCCATTGGTGTTTGATTCATCGCAATGTAACTAGATTATTGAACTCTAGTGCAAGTGGGAGACTGTTGGAAATATGCCCTAGAGGCAATAATAAAATGGTTATTATTATATTTTTGTTCATGATAATTGTCTATTATCATGCTATAATTGTATTATCCGGAAATCGTAATACACGTGTGAATACATAGACCACAACATGTCCCTAGTGAGCCTCTAGTTGACTATCTCGTTGATCAACAGATAGTCATGGTTTCCTGACTATGGACATTGGATGTCATTGATAACGGGATCACATCATTAGGAGAATGATGTGATGGACAAGACCCAATCATAAGCATAGCTCAAAGATCGTGTAGTTCGTTTAGCTAGAGCTTTTCCAAATGTCAAGTATCATTTACTTAGACCATGAGATTGTGCAACTCCCAGATACCGTAGGAGTGCTTTGGGTGTGCCAAACGTCACAACGTAACTGGGTGACTATAAAGGTGCACTACGGGTACGAAAGTGTCTGTTGGCTTGGCACGAATCGAGACTGGGATTTGTCACTCCGTATGATGGAGAGGTATCTCTGGGCCCACTCGGTAATACATCATCATAATGAGCTCAATGTGACCAAGTGTCTGGTCACGGGATCATGCATTACGGTACGAGTAAAGTGACTTGCCGGTAACGAGATTAAACGAGGTATTGGGATACCTACGATCGAGTCTCGGGCAAGTAACGTACCGATTGACAAAGGGAGTTGTATACAGGGTTGATTGAATCCTCGACATCGTGGTTCATCCGATGAGATCATCGAGGAGCATGTGGGAGCCAACATGGGTATCTAGATCCCGCTGTTCGTTATTGACCGGAGAGGCGTCTCGGTCATGTCTGCATGTCTCCCGAACCCGTAGGGTCTACACACTTAAGGTTCGGTGACGCTAGGGTTGTAGAGATATGAGTATGCAGTAAACCGAAAGTTGTTCGGAGTCTCGGATGAGATCTCGGACGTCATGAGGAGTTCCAGAATGGTCCGGAGGTAAAGAATTATATATAGGAAGTCAGGTTTCGGCCGTCGGGAAAGTTTCGGGGGTCACCAGTATTGTACCGGGACCACCGGAAGGGTCCCGGGGGTCCATCGGGTGGGCCACCTATCCCGAAGGGCCCCATGGGCTGAAGTGGGAGGGGAACCAGCCCCTGGTGGGCTGGTGCGCCCCCCCCCCCTTGGGGCTCCCTGCGCCTAGGGTTGGAAACCCTAGGGGTGGGGGCGCCTCCACTTGCCTTGGGGGGCAAGCCACCCCCTTGGCCGCCGCCCCCCCTAGGAGATTGCATCTCCTAGGGCTGCCGCCCCCCTAGGGGCCCTATATAAAGAGGGGGGAGGGAGGGCAGCCGCACCTATGATCATGGCACCTCCCTCTCCCCTTGCTACACCTCTCCCTCTCGCAGAAGCTTGGCAAAACCCTGCCGAGATCGCTGTTGCATCCACCACCACGCCGTCGTGATGGTGGATCTTCATCAACCTCTCCTTCCCCCTTGCTGGATCAAGAAGGAGGAGACGTCTTCCCAACCGTACGTGTGTTGAACGCGGAGGTGTCGTCCGTTCGGCGCTAGGATCTCCGGTGATTTGGATCACGACGAGTATGACTCCCTCAACCCCATTCTCTTGAACGCTTCCACTCGATCTACAAGGGTATGTAGATGCACTCCTCTCTCTCATTGCTAGATGAACTCATAGATTGATCTTGGTGAAACCGTAGGAAAAAAATTTCTTTTCTGCAACGTTCACCAACAGGACTTGCCTCACTTGGGTAGATCTTCACAAAGTACGCGATCTCCTTTCCCTTACAAACTCCTTGGTTCAACTCCACAATCTTGATGGAGGATCCCAAGTGACACCTAACAAATCTAGGAGACACCATTCTTCAAAAGGTAATAGATGGTGTGTTAATGATAACTCCTTTCTCTTGTGCTTCAAATGATAGTCTACCTAACACCCAACTCTCTCTCTCATAGATTTGGATATGGTGGAAAGATGATTTGAGTGGAAAGCAACTTGGGGAAGGCTAAAGATTAATATTCTTGTGGTTGGATTGGAATGTCTTGGCCTCAACACATGAGTAGGTGGTTCTCTCTTAGAAAATAAGTAGTGGAAGTGTAGGAATGTTCTGATGGCTCTATTTCAAATAGAGAAGGGGGTGGAGGGGTATATATAGCATCCACACAAAATCTAATCGTTACACACAATTTACCAAACTTGGTGGGACCAAATAGTGAAACTCGATGAGGCCGACCTGGTTCAAAATGCGAACGTTAGGCTTTTCGGTGGGACCGACGATATGAACTCGGTGAGACTGATGTGCTAGGGTTAGGCAAAACCTCATCTCGGTGAGAACAATCACATGAACTCGGTGAGACTGATTTCAGTAATAAGCAAACAGAGACTTGGTCAGGCAAACTCGGTGGGACCGATCGCTCATTTCGCTGAGACCAAAACATTATGAAAAGGAAATAGAGAGTTTGCACTGCAAACTCGGGGGGCCGGATTTCTCATCTCCGTTAGACCGAAACGTTACAAAGGGAAATCGAGAGTTTGCAATCCCATCTCAGTGAGACTAAGATCCCTATCGGTGCGACCGAACTGATTAGGGTTTGTGGATATGGCTATGTCAAGTGAACTCGCTGGCGCCGAACAGATCAAGTTGGTGGGGCCGAGTTTGACTTTTAGGTTTAGGACATATGTGGAAATGAGAAAGTGGTTGAGGGTTTTGGAGCATATCACTAAGCATTTTGAGGAAGCAAGTGATACGTCTCCAACGTATCTATAATTTTTGATTGTTCCATGCTATTATATTACCCCTTGTTGGATGTTTATGGGCTTTATTCTACACATTTATATCATTTTGGGGACTAACCTACTAACTGGAGGCCCAGCCCATATTGCTGTTTTTGCCTATTTCAGTATTTCGAAGAAAAACGAATATCAAACTGAGTCCAAACGGAATGAAACCTTCGGGAGCGTTATTTTTGGAACAAATCTGATCCGGAGAGCCTGGAGTGCAAGTCAAGAAAGCTCTGAGGGCCCCACAAGATAGGAGGGCGCCCCCCTGTAGGGCGCGCCCCCTGTCTCGTGGGCCCCTCGGGCGTCCACCGACGTACTTCTTCCTCCTATATATATCCACGGACCCCGAAAACATCCAGAAGCACCACGAAACACAATTTCCACCGCCGTAACCTTCTGTATCCGCAAGATCCTATCTTGGAGCCTTCGTCTGCACTCTGCCGGAGGGGGAATCGACCATGGAGGGCTTCTACATCAACACCATAGCCTCTCCGATGAGTTGTGAGTAGTTTACCATAGACCTACGGGTCCATAGTTATTAGCTAGATGGCTTCTTCTCTCTTTTTGGATCTCAATACAATGTTCTCCCCTTCTCTTGTGGAGATCTATTCGATGTAATCTCTTTTTGCGGTGTGTTTGTCGAGATCCGATGAATTGTGGGTTTATGATCAAGTTTATCTATGAATAATATTGGAATCTTTTCTGAATTCTTTTATGTATGATTGAGTTATCTTTGCAAGTCTCTTCGAATTATCAGTTTGGTTTGGCCTACTAGATTGATCTTTCTTGCCATGGGAGAAGTGTTTAGCTTTGGGTTCAATCTTGCGGTGATCTTACCCAGTGACAGAAAGGGTTGCAAGACACGTATTGTATTGTTGCCATCGAGGATAACAAGATGGGGTTTATATCATATTGCATGTGTTTATCCCTCTACATCATGTCATCTTGCTTAAGGCGTTACTCTGTTCTTATGAACTTAATAATCTAGATGCAGGCAGGAGTCGGTCAGTGTGTGGAGTAATAGTAGTAGATGCAGGCAGGAGTCGGTCTACTTGTTATGGACGTGATGCCTATATACATGATCATGCCTAGATAATCTCATAACTATGCGCTTTTCTATCAATTGCTCGACAGTAATTTGTTCACCCACCGTAATACTTATGCTATCTCGAGAGAAGCCTCTAGTGAAACCTATGGCCCTCGGGTCTACCTCTTATCATATTTGCTTTCAATCTACTTTTATTTGCATCTTTACTTTCTACATCTATATCACAAAATACTAAAAATATATTTATCTTATTATACTATCTCTATCAGATCTCACTTTCTTAAGTGACCGTGAAGGGATTTACAACCCCTTTATTGCGTTGGTGGCGAGTTCTTAGTGTGTTTGTGTAGGTGTGTGGGACTTTTGAGGAGCCTCCTACTGGATTGATACCTTGGTTCTCAAAACTGAGGGAAATACTAACGCTACACTTTGCTGCATCACCCTCTCCTCTTCGGGGAAAACCAACGCTAGCTCAAGACATAGCAAGAAGGATTTCTGGCGCCGTTGCCGGGGAGGTCTTCGCTCAAGTCAAGACATACCAAGTACCCATCACAAACCCAGCTCCCTTGCATTTACATTATTTGCCTCTCATTTTCCTCTCCCCCCACTTCACCCTTGCCGTTTTATTCGCCCTCTCTTTCCCAATCTCCTCCTCTCTTTTCGCTTGACGTTTTTCTGTTTGCTTGTGTGTTGGATTACTTGTTGCCATGGCACAAGATAATACCAAGTTGTGTGACTTCTCGAATACCAATAATAATGATTTCCTTAGTACTCCAATTGCTCCTCTTAATGATGTTGAGTCTTGTGAAATCAATGTTGCTTTGTTGAATCTTGTTATGAAAGATCAATTTGCCGGCCTTCCTAGTGAAGATGCCGCTACTCATCTAAACAATTTTGTTGATTTATGTGATATGCAAAAGAAGAAAGATACGGATAACAATATTGTCAAATTGAAGTTATTTCCATTTTCACTTAGAGATCATGCTAAAACTTGGTTTTCGTCTTTGCCCAAAAATAGTATTGATTCTTGGAACAAGTGCAAAGATGCTTTTATCTCTAAGTATTTTCCTCCCGCTAAGATCATCACTCTTAGGAATGATATTATGAATTTTAAACAACTTGATCATGAGCATGTTGCCCAATCTTGGGAAAGAATGAAATTGATGCTTCGCAATTGCCCTACTCATGGTTTGAATTTATGGATGATCATACAAAAATTTTATGCCGGTTTGAACTTTGCTTCTAGAAATCTCTTAGATTCGGCCGCGGGAGGCACGTTTATGGAAATTACGTTAGGAGATGCTACAAAATTGCTTGATAATATTATGGCTAATTATTCTCAATGGCACACCGAAAGATCTTCTAGTAAAAAAGTGCATGCTATAGAAGAAATCAATGTTTTGAGTGGAAAGATGGATGAACTTATGAAGATGTTTGCTACTAAAAATACTCCTCTCGATCCAAATGATACGCCTTTGTCTTCCTTGATTGAGAATAATAATGAATCTATGGATGTGAATTTTGTTGGTAGGAATAATTTTGGAAACAATGCTTATAGAGGAAATTTTAATACTAGACCGTTCCCTAGTAATCCCTCTAATAATTATGGAAATTCCTACAATAATTCTTATGGTTATTTTAATAAGATGCCCTCTGATTTTGAGAATAGTGTGAAAGAATTTATGATTTCTCAAAAGAATTTTAATGCCTTGCTTGAAGAAAAATTGCTCAAAGTTGATGATTTGGCTAGGAACGTTGATAGACTTTCGCTTGATGTTAATTCTCTTAAACTTTGATCTTCTTCTCCTAAGCATGATATCAATGAGTCTCTCAAAGTAATGAGAATTTCCATTGACGAGTGCAAGGAAAGAATCGCTAGATTGCGTGCAAAAAAGGAAAGCTTTATAAAAGCGTGTTCTTCTAGTCTACATGAAAATAATGATGAGGATCTTAAAGTTATTAATGTGTCTCCGATTAGATCTATGTTTTGCAATATGAATTTTGATGATTATGGGAGTGATGATGAATAAACTTTGCCTAGAAGGCGTCCCAAAAATTCGGAATCTTTAGATCTTGATGTTAAATTTGGTAAAAGAGAGATTGGAGAATCTTCAACTTCTAATATTGAACCTACTATCTTGGATTTCAAGTAATTTGATTATGATAATTGCTCTTTAAAAGGTTGTATTTCCTTGTTGCAATCCGTTGTTAATTCTCCTCATGCTTACAGTCAAAATAAAGCTTTTACCAAACATATCGTTGATGCCTTGTTGCAATCTTATGATAAAAAACTGAATTTGGAAGTTTCTATACCTAGAAAACTTAACGATGAGTGGGAACCTACTATAAAGATTAGAATTAAAGATTATGAGTGTTTTTCTTTGTGTGATTTGGGTGCTAGTGTTTCCATGATTCCAAAAACTTTATGTGATATTCTAGGTTTCCATGATCTTGATGATTGCTCTTTAAATTTGCACCTTGAGGATTCCACCATTAAAAAGCCTATGGGAAGGATCAATGATGTTCTTATTGTTGCAAATAGAAAATTGGTGCCCATAGATTTTATCGTTCTTGATATAGATTGCAATCTTTCTTGCCCTATTATTCTTGGTAGACCTTTCCTTAGAACGATTGGTGTGATTATTGATATGAAGGAAGGGAACATAGATTCCAATTTCCTTTAAAGAAAGACATCGAGCACTTTAAAGAAAGAAAGTCAAATTACCTTATGAATCTATCAGGCGTGCTAATTATGAATCAAGTGCCAAAGATGGCACTAGTTAGATCTATCCTTGCTTTTATGCCTAGCTAGGGGCGTTAAACGATAGCGCTAGTTGGGAGGCAACCCAATTTTTCTTTATGTTTTTTGTTTTTGCTCCTGTTTAGTAATAAATCTTGCATCTACTCTCTGTTTATATGTGTTTTTATCTTTTAATTAGTGTTTGTGCCAAGTAGAACTTATAGGATAACCTACGATGATAGTTGATTTGATTCTGCTGAAAAACAGAAACTTTGCGCTCACGAGAAACAATTCAATAACTCACAGAAACGTGATTTTGCATTGATTCTTTTTGCTGCTGATCAATAGACAAATTTTCCAGTACATCCTATTTTGGTAGGATTTTTAGAGTTCCAGAAGTTTGCGTTAGTTACAAATTGCTACAGACTGTTCTGTTTTTGACAGATTCTGTTTTTCATGTGATGTTTGCTTATTTCAATGCATCTATGGCTAGTAAATTAGTTTATGAACCATAAGGAAGTTGGAATACAGTAGGTTTAACACCAAAATAAATAAATAATGAGTTCATTGCAGTACCTTATGTGGTGGTTTTGTTTTCTTTCACTAACGGAGCTTATAAGATTTCCTGTTGAGTTTTGTGTTGTGAAGTTTTCAAGTTTTGGGTAAAGCCTTTATGGACTATGGAATAAAGGGTGGCAAGAGCCTAAGCTTGGGGATGCCCATGGCACCCAAAGATATTCAAGAGTAGACAAAAGCCTAAGCTTGGGGATGCCCCGGGAAGGCATCCCCTATTTTGTCTTCGTTCATTGGTAACATTACTTGGAGCTATATTTTTATTCGCCACATGATATGTGTTTTGCTTGGAGCGTCGTGTATTATATTAGTCTTTGCATTTTTAGTTTACCACAATCATCCTTGCTGTACACACCTTCTGGGAGAAGCCTATTTGATTAGAATTTGCTAGAATACTCTATGTGCTTCACTTATATCTTTTGAGCTTGATAGTTTTTGCTCTAAGTGCTTCACTTATATTTTTTAGAGCACGACGGTGGTGTCTTAATTTTGAAGAAATTGCTAGTCTCTCATGCTTCACTTATATCATTTTGAGAGTCTTTTAGAGCAGCATGGTATTTGCTATTGTTACAAAGTTGGTCCTAGAATGATGAGCATCCAAGTTGGGTATAATAAAAACTATCATAGGAAGTGAATTGGATGCTATGATCAACTTGATACTTGATAACTGTTTTGAGATATGGAGATAGTGATATTAAAGTTATGCTAGTTGGGTGATTATGAATTTAAAGAATGCTTGTGTTGAAGTTTTTGATTCCCGTAGCATGCACGTATGGTGAACCGCTTTGTGATGAAGTTGGAGCACAAATTTATTTATTGATTATCTTCCTTATGAGTGGCGGTCGGGGACGAGCGATGGTCTTTTCCTACCAATCTACCCCCCTAGGAGCATGCGCGTAGTACTTTGGTTTTTGATGACTTCTAAATTTTTGCAACAAGTATATGAGTTCTTTTGATTAATGTTGAGTCCATGGATTATACGCACCCTTTCACCCTTCCACCATTGCTAGCCTCTCTTGTGCCGCGCAATTTTTGCCGGTACCATACACCCACCATACTCCTTCCTCAAAACAGCCACCATACCTACGTATTATGGCATTTCCATAGCCATTCCGAGATATATTGCCATGCAACTTTCCACCGTTCCGTTCATATGACACACATTACTTTTGTCATATTCCTCTTCGCATGATCATGTAGTTGACATCGTATTTGTGGCAAGGCCACCTTCATAATTTTCATACATGTCTCTCTTGAGTCATTGCATATACCGGTACACCGCCGGAGGCATTCATATAGAGTCATATTTTGTTCTAGATTTGAGTTGTAAATCCATAAAAGTGTGATGATCTTCATTATTAGAGCATTGTCCTCATGAGGAAAGGATGATGAAGGCTAAGATTCCCCCACAAGTCGGGATGAGACTTCAGACTTTACAAAAAGAAAGAAAAGAAAAGAAAGAAAGAAAATAAAGGCCAAAAATAAAGAAAAAGAAAAAAGGCCAAAGAAAAAAAAAGGAAAAGAAAAAAAAGGAAAAGGAAGAAAAAATAAAATGAGAGAAAAAGAGAGAAGGGACAATGCTACTATCTCTTTTTCCACACTTGTGCTTCAAAATAGCACCATGATCTTCATGATAGAGAGTCTCATATGTTGTCACTTTCATATACTAGTGGGAATTTTTCATTATAGAACTTGGCTTGTATATTCCAATGATGGGCTTCCTCAAATGTGCCCTAGGTCTTCGTTAGCAAGCGAGTTGGATGCACACCCACTTAGTTTCTTTTGTTGAGCTTTCATATATTTATAGCTCTAGTGCATCTGTTGCATGGCAATCCCTACTCACTCACATTGATATCTATTAATGGCCGGGCATCTCCATAGTCCGTTGATACGCCTAGTTGATGTGAGATTATCTTCTCCTTTTTGTCTTCTCCACAACCACCATTCTATTCCACATATAGTGCTATGTCCATGGCTCACGCTCATGTATTGCGTGAAATTTGAAAGAGTTTGAGATTATTAAAGTATGAAACAATTGCTTGGGTTGTCATAGGGGTTGTGCATGATTAAATACTTTGTGTGATGAAGATAGAGCAACAGCCAGACTATATGATTTTGTAGGGATAACTTTCTTTAGCCATGTTATTTTGAGAAGACATGATTACCTTGATTAGTATGCTTGAAGTATTACTATTTCTTATGTCTTTATGAAATTTTCTTTTGTATTCATTTGGATCTGAACATTCATGCCACAATGAAAGAAAATTACATTATGAATTATGCTAGGTAGCATTCCACATCAAAAATTCTCTTTTTATCATTTACCTACTCGAGGACGAGTAGGAATTAAGCTTGGGGATGCTTGATACGTCTCCAACGTATCTATAATTTTTTATTGTTCCATGCTATTATATTACCCCTTTTTGGATGTTTATGGGCTTTATTATACACATTTATATCATTTTTGGGACTAACCTACTAACCGGAGGCCCAGCCCATATTGCTATTTTTTGCCTATTTCAGTATTTCGAAGAAAAGGAATATCAAACGGAGTCCAAACGGAATGAAACCTTCAGGAGCATTATTTTTGGAATCTGGAGAGCCTAGAGTGCAAGTCAAGAAATCTTTGAGTGCCCCACGAGATAGGAGGGCGCCCCCCTGTAGGGCGCGCCCCCTGTCTTGTGGGCCCCTCAGGCGTCCACCGACGTACTTCTTCCTCCTATATATATCCACGGACCCCGAAAACATCCAGGAGCACCACGAAACACAATTTCCACCACCGTAACCTTCTGTATCCGCGAGATCCCATCTTGGAGCCTTCGCCGGCACTCTGCCGGAGGGGGAATCGACCACAGAGGGCTTCTACATCAACACCATAGCCTCTCCGATGAGTTGTGCGTAGTTTACCACAGACCTACGGGTCCATAGTTATTAGCTAGATGATTTCTTCTCTCTTTTTGGATCTCAATACAATGTTCTCCCCCTCTCTTGTGGAGATCTATTTGATGTAATCTCTTTTTGCGGTGTGATTGTCGAGATCCAATGAATTGTGGGTTTATGGTCAAGTTTATCAATGAATAATATTGGAATCTTTTCTGAATTCTTTTATGTATGATTGAGTTATCTTTGCAAGTCTCTTCAAATTATCAGTTTGGTTTGGCCTACTAGATTGATCTTTCTTGCCATGGGAGAAGTGTTTAGCTTTGGGTTCAATCTTGCGGTGATCTTACCCAGTGACAGAAAGGGTTGCAAGACATGTATTGTATTGCTGCCATCGAGGATAACAAGATGGGGTTTATATCATATTGCATGTGTTTATCCCTCTACATCATGTCATCTTGCTTAAGGTGTTACTCTGTTCTTATGAACTTAATACTCTAGATGCAGGCAAGAGTCGGTCGATGTGTGGAGTAATAGTAGTAGATGCAGGCAGGAGTCGGTCTACTTGTTATGGACGTGATGCCTATATACATGATCATGCATAGATAATCTCATAACTATGCGCTTTTCTATCAATTGCTCGACAGTAATTTGTTCACCCACTGTAATACTTATGCTATCTCGAGAGAAGCCTCTAGTGAAACCTATGGCCCCCAGGTCTATCTCTTATCATATTTGCTTTCAATCTACTTTTATTTGCATCTTTACTTTCTGCATCTATATCACAAAATACCAAAAAAATATTTATCTTATTATACTATCTCTATCATATCTCACTTTCGTAAGTGATCGTGAAGGGATTGACAACCCCTTTATTGCGTTGGTTGCGTTCTCAGTTTTTTTGCGTAGGTGCATGGGACTTTTGAGGAGCCTCCTACTGGATTGATACCTTGGTTCTCAAAACTGAGGGAAATACTTACGCTACACTTTGCTACATCACCTTCTCCTCTTCGGGGAAAACCAACGCTAGCTCAAGACATAGCAGCAAGCCATTAAGCAACACCTCATCCCCTTTTAATAGTATTGGCTTTTCCTATGGACTCAATGTGATCTTGGATCACTAAAATGAAAACATAGAGTCTTGAGCTTTTGCCAATATGTGTCCTTAGCATTTTGAGGGGTGCACATCCCTAGTCCATGCAATACCAATCAATAAATTTTTTGAAACATTGATCTTGAAAGAAGATTAGTTCAATGAGCTATATGTTGTTATGAATTACGAAAACCACCTGGGGATTAGTTGCACTTTCAGTCTCCCCCTTTTTTGGTAATTGATGACAACATATAGATCAAAGCTTCGACAAATGATAATATAAATGAAGTACATCGTCTCTTTGAGAAGTATGTGATAAGAAAGAGCTCCCCCTAAATTTGTGCATTATTTAAAATTTGCTTTTGAATGCAAATGCACAATCGATTAGGATCATGGGTCACTCTTCCATGTCACATACATCTTGGTGGAGCGCTCAAAATGATAGAATATGAAATATGCACTCATCACCAATGCAAGATATGAATGATCATACATGAGAGATAGAATATCATCATTCAAGCACAAACATTAAAGTATGGTATGATCAAACACATGATCATAGGAGTATCTCATACACAAGCATAAATAACGTATCACCCAAACAAGCAAGCAAATAAAGTAGCAAGAGAGGCAAAAGAAGCAAAACACACACACACTCTCTCTCTCTCTCGAAGCCTATGATCTATACACTTTCTCCCCCTTTGGCAACAAGTTGCCAAAAAGCTTGAAAATGCATAGTGCTATGTTGATCTCTTAGCACGATCTCCAGGAGCTTCAGAGTGCGAAGGTGGAGTGGAGAGGAGTCCTGCAACAAATGCATACAAAGAGGTACGAGGAGCTGCTGGAGTTGCAACTAGAGGAGCAACTGAGGTGGTAGCTGCAGGTGCTGACAGTGTAAGTCTGGGATCAGTAGCAACTGGCACAGCTGTGGACCTTGCTCCCCTTGGGACTTGCTAAAAAGTATATGTTGTAGGTCCCTCATCTCTTTCTTCAAGCTCTTCTTGAATCTTCTCCACAGTTGATTGAATTTCTATGACCTTCACATCTAAATCATGTATCTTTGTTTCAATTATCCTCTCAAGACTCTCTTTATTTTGAGTCAGGGTGTCCAATCCTTTCTCAATCCTCAAAGTAGCCTGAATGAGATAACCAAGTTGATCTTGTTTGGACTTGAGAAATATCTGGGATGCCTCTTCAGCACTTGGTGTCTTGGCTGCCTTCTCTGCTTGTGCTTTTTCTTCTTTTGCCTGAGCCTCTACTGATGTAGGATGTGATGGATCCATGACAAACACATTGTCTTCAAATTCAGGAAACAGGGGAAGATGCTCCTTTCCAAGAGATACATGCCTTTGCCCATCTTGGAGTTGATGAGCATCTGAATTTTGTGGAGCATAGACACATGATCTTGTTTGGTCTGCAGTAGTCCTTTTGATAATCTCAACTATTAGGGACATCACCTTGAATTTCTCTGGCACATCAAACATATGCAGAAAATTTATTGAATGCCCTCTAATCATCCTGTCATCTCCAGACTTGGGAAACAATGTGTGCCTGAGGATAGTGTTGATTGTTGGCAGCCCTGACAGCAGATAGTATATTGAGCCAAACTTGTGAGTATCCAAGGCAGCATCAGGAATCTCCTTGTACATGTGTGTCATGGAGTCATGTCCTTTTCTGGGCTTGGCATACACATCTATGTCATCCTCATGCTCTTCAGTGGCATTGATAAGCTTGTCCCACTAAGCAACAAAAGATTGGTACCTAGTACCCTCAGTCATCCAAACAATTTTACCATCAGGGTAAAAGTGTGTTGTGGAGTAAAATTGCATGATCAACTCATCATTCCATTTAGTCAATTTCTGACCAACAAATGTGTCAACTCCTGTTGATCTGAAACTCTCATGAACTCCTGGGAAATAATCAGCATTGTTGTCAATTAACTTCCAGTCAACCCATCTCATATCACTGACTATGGGCTTCTTGTCCAGGAGCACAGTCTCATAGAAGTCATGCTGCTCCTTTGTATGGAACTTATAGTCCACGACAGTCCTCCTTCTTGTGGCATATGGGTCTGTCTGCCTCCATATCATGAGGCCTGCATCCTTCCTTAGCTTCATGTTCTCAGCCACAGGATGCGTGTCATCATGATCAGGGATCTTGGGCTTCAATTTCCTAAGCACTTGGGCTTCTTCTTCTACTACTACTTCAGGCACTGGGGCCTTGTTCTTATTAGCAGCTGGTATGTTCCTAGTTGATCTCTTGGGTGCTGCAGGCTTAGAAGCTTGAGCAGTAGCAGCAGTCTTGGGGGCAGTCTTGGGCTTTGATGGAGCAGCCCCTGACTTGATGGCATCCTCCATCAACTTCTGAGTCTTGGCAGGAGGTGCATCTTGCTCTTCCTCCTCCTCATCTGAGTCTCTGACCATTGATGGTCTGCCAATCACTCTGGCCATGGTCTTCTTGACCCTTTCCTTCCTCTTCTTGTCCTCACCAGCCTCTTTTGGTTCAAGAGTGAACTCAATGGTTTCCTGGGTTGAGGCTTTGGCTTTTGACATTGGAGTCCCTCTGGATGGACCTTTCTTCTTCATGCCTGGCTTGGTGTTAGCAGCAATGCCAAAATCTTTCTTGACAACCTTTTTCTTGGGAGTGACTTCCTCAACAACCATAAGGTCTTCATCCTCAGAGTCAGATGTCCTCTTCTTCCTCTGCCTGGTTGCAGCCTTTGGCAGGTTGCTAGGAGTACTTCTGCTCCCATTATCATAGTTGTCAGAGGGACTAGTGCCCTCCCTCAAGTGAACCTGTTCCTCAGACTTGTTTTGGTTGTCACTATTGTCAGACATGGCTGAAAGCTGAAGGCTGAAAGCTGGCCCTGTGAATAGATATAGTTGAGACAGAGTGGATGAGCATCACAAAGTGCAGAGATTTTGCAAAACAAATGAGTACTTAGTTTTAGTTTTCTACAGAAGTCATTTCGGAGCTACCGATTTGTTGAACTCGGTGACACTGAAAAAATATTAGAGTCTAAACTAGTGATATCGGTCAGACCGATACACAGTTGGGTGACTCCGAGATTGCTAGGGTTTCACTAAGAATTGAACTCGGTCACACCGATTTGTAAGTTTCGGACAGACCAAAAATCACAAGTGCAATGGCCTCGGCCAAATCGGTGAGACCGATTTCTACAACTCGGTCGGTCCGAGATGAGTTCGGCGGAAACCTAACCCTAAGTTTCAAATCAAAAATAATCTAAAAGAGTTTTTGATTGGATAGAAGTGTTTCAAACTTGGTAAGATTCATGGCATTGACCTAAGTGCGGGAATCAGAGGTAAAGATTGCACATAGGGGTCGAGTTCATACCCCAATTCGGTGGTGAACTCGCTACGGCAACAATGGCGGCGAAGATTCCGTTGACGGCGGTGGAGACCAGCGGCAGGAGGTCGCTAGTGATGGAGGAGGCAATCTGGAGACGTCGAGTCGGCAGAGCTGGACAGGCGTGGGCGAAGGGTTTCAGAGACATCTCCAAAATTCGACCCGTGGGTATATATATCGGTGTGACCAAGTTGAGAAACTCGGTGGCACTGAGATGCAGAATTGCAAGCGGTTACTGCAGCTTGGTGAGACCGAAATGTTCAAATCGGTTGTACCGAGATTGAAACCTAGATCAACTCAATGAACTCGGTATGAGTGAAAGAAATGAATAGGTCAGACCGAAATACATCAAGAGGTTTTGGAAGTTTAAGTCTATGACAAATCTGTGGCTCCGAGTGCTCCTCACCTAGAGGGTTCGAATCTGACTTGATCAAACTTTGTGATGTAGCATGAGTAGAGTTTGAGATGAGAAAAGCATAGATAGCTAGAGGGAGTACTTAGGGATTCTTGTCCATCCATTTGGCAAAATAAAAGACCAAACAATCAAATCAACAAATGTATGTCCTCGAATGAAGAAAATTATGCAACCAACATGCTCACACAATTAAGATAGCAAATAAAATATGTGGCAAAGCATGCACAAACACTCTAGCATCTATCAAGCAATTGGTGATAACTAGGCCATCTATATATGAGTATATTGACTTAGGAGTGAAATGAGAACATTTGATCATAGTTCATACTCATCGTTTAAGCACAAGTGGGGTTACCACTTTTACATAAAGCATTGTTGTGTTCACACCATTAGAGTTCCTTTTGCTCAATTCTTAGAGCAAAGCTCCCCCTTGATGTGATATCCCCTTTTAGAGGGATGAACTAACCTTAGGTTTTGTTGATGATGACTTCATGTAGATGTTGAAGATGTGGATTGCTCAATGTTGATGTAGATCATTTGGAGCAATCCATTGGAGCCAGTTGCACTTTGAATACCTACATGGGTTACTCCCACAAGGAACAAACAAGGATATCCATAGACATAGAGTGAAGTACACACAAGATGATGTCCATGAAAGCATTAGGTTACCTTGTCCCTTGACTTACTAACAAGATGTGACTCCTTGAACTAGTGCAAGATATGGATGTTTATTGCACTTGTCCTTGCCAAAATGAATATGAGTGAAGTATGTTGGTGGAGTCACCCTCAAGACCTCTCTAGTTCTTCTTCTTCAGGATCCACATCATCTTGATGGGAATCCTTGGGGTTGTAGATGTACTTCATGAAGTAGAACTTGAGGTAGACTTGGGAACCCACTTAACCAAGGCCTTTGGAGCTTCTTTAAATGTAGCAATCTCTTCTTGAAGCTTGTCCTTGCCTTTTAGCTTGTGGTCTTGTGGTGAAAGATCATCTTGTGCTTCTATCCCCTTGAAGGAAGTAGGATCATATTTCTCTTGTTGAGAAACAAACTTCGTCTTGGGATATTGATCTTCTTACCACACAACTCCATTGGCATTGAACTTTCGTTCAAAACCAACACCTTGATTCTTCTGGTGCCTTCCATGCTTGCGTACAATTTCCTCAAATTGCTTACTTCCGGCAAGGCTCTTGTAAACACCTTTCTCTACAATTCCCTTCGATAAGCTATTTTCTTGCTCAAGTGTAACTTGGCTAAGAGAGTAAGTAGTGGAATCGAGAGAATTACTAGAAGCAACAATATTGGATTTAGCATGATTATTGTTACTACTAGAAGAAGAATCTTTCTTACTATTGTTGCTAGATTTTACTTGTGGCATGTAAGTAGACAAGAGTAAACGCTTGGCAATGTAAGAAGAACTTTTCTTCTGAAGACCATCATTGATAGCTTTTAAGAAACCATGCTCTTGCTCTAGGTTGAGCTTCTCAAAGCGTAGCTTCTCATGAGTTTTTAAAAGTTCTCGATGATCTTCGAAAGTAGTTTCATGAGCTAACTTAAGAGTGTTTAGTTCTTTAGTTAGACGCTCAATATCCTTCTTTTCATTGTCATTCGTTTCATCTTGATTAGCATGATTAGTAGCAATTTCATCATAGTTTTCATCACTGGCATTGTCAACAAGTAACTCATCATCACCTAGCAAATCATCTTCATCACTATTGAAATCAATATACTCGGGGTGTGACACCTTGGGGCCTTTAGCCATGAAGCATCTTCCAATTCCTTCATTTGGTGAGTCAAATATGTCATAGGAGTTGGTTGACACAAGTACAAGATGACAACACCTTCATCTTGAGTATATTCGGAGTCGAGTGATAACTTCTCTTGGAGTGGTGGTCGGAGTCAGAACCGGATACCCATTCACCAACATGAGCTTGATGTCTTTGTTTTATGTAGCTCCTTGATGACTTATCCTTCCTTTCCGAATCCTTTCTTCTGCGAGAGGTTCTTCGTTCATAACGATCATCTCTACTCCTTCTCTCTCTTGGAGGTGATTCTTCCCTTCTACTTCTTATTTTAGGTGAGTCTTCTTTTCTTTTGTAGGGAGCTGTACACTCATTGGAATAGTGTCTGGTTCTTCCACAATTGTAGCAATTATGTTCCCGACTAGAAGATCTTTTGTCATGGTAGGATCTTGACTTGGAGCTTCTCTCTTTGCTTCTACTCTTCTAGAATTTGTTGAAGTTCTTTACCATTAAGCTCAATTCTTCATTGAAGACTTGTTTTTCACTTGATGTGGCAGGAGCATCACATGAGGCTTTATAAGAACCACTAGGCATGTTGTGAAGCTATTCTTTATCCTTGAGTGACATCTCATGAGCATCAATTCTTCCAATGACTTCCGTTGGCTTGAGATCTTTGTAATTGGGCATCATTTGGATCAATGTGCACATGTTATCATATTTTCCATCCAAGGCTCTTAGGATCTTCTTGATGATGAATCTGTCAGCCATCTCTTCACTTCCTAAGCCGGCAATCTCATTTGTGATGAGAGCAAGCCTAGAGAACATTTCAGCAACACCTTCACCATCCTGCATTTTGAACTTGTCAAGCTGACTTTGAAGCACATCCAACTTGGATTCCTTGAGGGACTCGGTACCTTCGTGCATATCGACCAAAGTATTCCAAATTTCCTTACGGCTGATTTTGTTGAATTCTTCGGGGCACAATCCATTGAAGAGGATATTGCATGCTTGAGCGTTGTATTGCAGCATTTTCAACTCTTCCACAGTTGCTTCACGATTTGATTCTCTCCCATCGAAGAATTCACCTTGTACACACAATAGCCCAAACGGCGGGGTTATGTCGAAGAATATGCATTTTCATCTTATGCTTCCAACTAGCAAAATTAGTACCATCAAAGTAAGGACCTCTACGGTGGTAATTTCCCTTGCTAGATGCCATACTCTTCTAGGTTGTGAAACCAAGGCTATGATCACCAAAGCTATGGAAATCAAGGCAAATGGAAACCAAAACTCTGATACTACTTATAGGATCGAAACTATGTCTAGAGGGGATGATTAGACTAGTTGACCAAATAAAAATCTAGCATTTTTCCAATTTTAAGTCTTGACAGATTTTAGCAACTTAACACAAGTCAAGCAATCAACCTACACATGCAATTATCAGAGTATAGCAGCAGAATGTAAATCATTGCTTATGAAGGTAAAAGGGACCTTCCACCATGTGTCAACCCCAGCACGCAAAGGGTGCTCCCCATCCCATGCACGTGAAATACGCGATGGCGGCTTGGCCAAAGACATTTTATTTCAGGTACAGTAGCAGCTAGCACAGGTACAGATATATGGAAAAATACAGAGAGTCCAATCACAAGCAAGCAAGTAGCAACAATTAACACGCAAACCATGCATCCTCTCTGAAACTCTCAACTCCACACACAAACACTCGGCAAATAAAATCACAAACATAGAGAGCATGGCCTTCGAAGCTATATATGCATAGCATCATCCTCATCCATTTCCTCATCAGATCGGAGTCGTCATCAAGCCATATCAGCCATGGTGTCGCCTATCACCTCGTCCAGTTTGGCGCATCATCAAAGCCCAGCTCGTAGCCGAGATAATAGCCCCAGAGAAAGTCGGGGATGTGAACGGGATTGGGTTGGACGAGGGCTCGAGCCTGCTGCCGCGTGTAGCGCTGCGAGCCATTGGCTCCCTCGGCAAGGTGGCCTCTCTGGCGCAGCACAGAGAGCATCGTCCGCAGCACGGCCACGAAGCGTGGCGGCGGCTGCGGCTGCTGCAGCTGGTGTGCTTCCAACAAGGAATCCCTGATCCGTGTCCAGGTCGACCCGCCGGCGTTGTTGCGGTCGAGCTGCTCCACCGCCTGTAGTACCACCTGCGGAGTAAACCACGGCGGCAAGTAGGGAGGCTTGTCAGACAGCGTGTATGCTGCGGCCCTCCGACTCCCGTCATAAGATTGCCTCTCTCGAGGAGCTCATAGAGCCTCTTCCGCAGCGCAGCGTTGAAGCCATGTGGCAGCTCCTGCTGGTTCGACTGGTGTGTCTGCATCAGGGAGTCCCTGATTTGTAGCCAGGTCCACCCCTGAGCGGCGTTGTTGTTGTTGTCGTTGAGGACGAGTAGCTCGACCTCCTCAAGGACCGTGCGCGGACCAAGCCACGGTGGAAGCTGGAGCGCCATCAATGCACTATATCTGATTGATGAGCTAGTGTTGTTTGAGCGAGAGAGAGAGAAATGATGTGTTGGTGGTGGTGGGTGACAAACCGAGGAGGCGGATGCTGCTTAAATAGGAAGCGAGAGCAGCTAGCAATGCGCTTCGCTGCATATTAATTACATCGAACATGAGCGACACGCGCGAATCAACCTGTGGTTGAGTTGGTTAGATGGACAGTGGTATCCCCAACCCACCAGGGTTCAAATTCTGGTGCTCGCATTATTCCTGATGCTCAAAAAAAACATGAGCGACACGCAGGGCAACTCCTCACGTGTGCCACGTTGGCTTCACGCAGGGCAACTCCTCACGTGTGCCACGTTGGCTTTCTACAGTGGCTTGCGATTGGAGACAGAGAGAGAGAGAGGGAAGGGGCGACCGTGATTGGGTTCTTTGGGATGGGTTGTGTGCACGCAGTAAAGCGATTGGAGACAGAGAGAGAGAGGGAAGGGGCGACCGTGATTGGGTTCTTTGGGATGGGTTGTGTGCACGCAGTAAAACCAAGAATATGTACACTAAAAGAATAATATTCAGATCATTATATCTTACATACCAATGGAAAATATCAAGAATCGTACATATTCTTGGTTGTAAAGCCTTCACTTCAATAACATCATTCTTTTAGTGTTCTTTGAAATAAAATCTTTAATAATATCCTCATAATCAATCTTCTCCAATACTTCACTCTGAAGTGCTATTTTGTAGCCACATCAGTAAGTCTTCGTTGTGTCATGAAAAGAATCACCAACATCCGTAGTCGATGCAATGACGCTTGAGGAAACGAAGATGGTGTGAATTTGCATGTCTTCCTGCCGGGTGTCGTTCCTGCCGGTCGCTTGCTTCCTTGGTGGGAATCCTGGGACCGTCGTCCGTGGGTAGCTGGGTCGGATCGCTGGCCCTAGCCGCCGCACAACAAAGCGAAGGGAAAGAAGAACTTGAGTCTGGAGAAGCTTACCTTTACTATTATAGGACTGTGGCTTTGCATTTTTCTTCGTTTGATGTTACAAATGCATATTTAAGTCCTGTGTCTCAATAGTAGACCTGGCCATGGGAAGCCCGGCCCGGCCCGGCCCAGCCCGGCCCGACCTTGTCCACGGGCCGGGCTCGAGCCTAGATTTCAAGCCCGACAGCCGGGCCGGGCCGGTCTCGGGCCTAGAATTAAAGCCCGACAGCCGGGCTGGGTCGGGCCCATCAAATTCACGCATTAACAAAGAGGCACGGCCCGCGGCCTGAGGCCTGTCGGGCTTTTAGCATCATGGGCCGGGCTTAGGCCTGATTTTTAGGCCCGATGGCCGGGCCGGGCCGAGCCGGGCTCGGGCCTGGGTTTTTTGCATCGGGATTTGGTAGGCCCGGCCCGAAGCCCGGCCCGGCCCGACAGATGGCCAGGTATACTCAATACCCTAACTTTTTTCTGGTGGTTTTATTAACCTGCAAAACAGTTACATGCATGATGAGGCAGTGAGTTCGAACAAGACGGAGCAGTGTCAACGGTCACACGCACTGATGGAGACCGAGGTGTCTACCTTCCTATTGACGATCCCATAATTCATCCACTAACTGATGGGTAAGATATGTATTTTGTTCAAATGATCTTCATTATTTTGCAGCATGTAATGCATTTGTAGGGATAACCCTTTTTCTTATTTATTTTTTCCCTGTGCTTTCTGAAGATCAGATTTTGGCCCGTGCAATTTCCAGTGACTGGAAGTCTGAAACTGAAGATCACATTGCCTTGGTTCTGATTTGCAGTGTGTGTATTGGTACTAATGCATTGCCCAGGTATTTATTACTATCATTGTACATTGAGTGTATGATTCTCGATTATGATGGTCTATGATATTCAAACAAGTTGCTAGGTAGCGCTATACTTCCTCCATGGCATGCCTTTCAGGGCCGGGCCGGTGAAATCCAAGGACCTGTTCGAAACTCAAAAATGGGCCCTACATCACTTTAAAAAAGTATGTGAATATAATTATAATAATATTCAGATCATTATATCTTACGTACGAGCGGAAAATATCAAGGATCGTACCTATTCTTGGTTGTAAAGCCTTCACTTAAATAACATCATTCTTTTAGTTATCTTTGAAATAAAATCTTCAATAATATCCTCATAATCAATCTTCTCCAATACTTCACTCTCAAGTGCTATTGTAGCCAAATCAGTAAGTCCTTGTTGTGTCATGAAAATAATCACCAACATCCGTAGTAGGTGCAGTATTAAAGTTTCGGTAAAACTATACGGGGTCGAAATTGAAACTCATAGCGGAGATGAAGGGCTCACGGAATCACCGGTTGTCGATGCAATGATGCTTGATAAAACGAAGATGGTGCGAATTTGCATGTCTTCCTGCCGGGTGTCATTCCTGTCGGCCGCTTGCTGCCTTGGTGGGAATCCTGGGACCGTCGTCCGTGGGTCGCTGGGTCGGATCGCTGGCCCTAGACGCTGCACAATGAAGCGAAGGGAAAGAAGAACTTGAGTCTGGAGAAGGGAAGGGGACGCAAGAGGGGTGCTCGAGGCGCGGAAGCAGCGATCCCTTCGATTCGATCGCTGGGAGGCGAGACGAGGCGTGAGAAGCGGAGAGGAGGGGGCGCGGTCGGGGAGTCGGGACATACTAGCACGCTAGGAGTCCCATCACCTATCTAATGAAGCCTATTAGTAGTGTTAGTATTGCATAAAAATTATGAGGCCCCAAAAACCTGGGGGCCCTGTGCGCCCGCACAGGTTGCACACCCCCAGGACCGGGCCTGGCATCACGTCTGGTATGGCCTCTTCGTCCAATCCTTCTCCCCCTCCACTCCTGCAAATCTCTCTCTAGATTACTTGTGCACGACCTTGTTGATTGTTTTCTGGTCTCACATCGTGGTTCACATAGAAGATCCAAGCTGAGGAACTCGGGAAATCAAGTTGGTGAATAACAGGACATACGATCAGTTTCTTCACACAAAAGGTCCAAATTCGCCTTTGATTTATGCTGGTTGTTTCGGAATCATGAAAAAAATTCTTCCTATGCTCACATTTTTTTATGCATAATGAATTTTGTTGTGTCGTTCTTTTTATTGCAGCAGGAAAAATAATCTTGTGACTAAGATTTTTCTGGTGTTTATTGAAATATTTGGTAATGCAGTTTAATGGTATCGAGTGCCTTAACATTTGATTACAAATAGAGCGCGGGAACAATATCTTTGGTTAGAGCACATTATATTACATTGGAAAGGGCCTATGTAGCTGTTGGGGAACGTAGTAATTTCAAAAAAAATCCTACGCACACGTAAGATCATGGTGATGCATAGTAACGAGAGGGGAGAGTGTGTCCACGTACCCTCGTAGACCGAAAGTGGAAGTGTTATGACAACGCGGTTGATGTAGTCGTACGTCTTCACGATCCGACCGACCCAAGTACCGAACGCACGGCACCTCCGAGTTCTGCACACGTTCAGCTCGATGACGTCCCGCGAACTCCGATCCAGCAGAGCTTTGCGGGAGAGTTCTGTCAGCACGATGGAGTGATGACGGTGTTGATGATGCTACCGACACAGGGCTTCGCCTAAGCACCGCTATGATATTACCGAGGTGGAATATGGGAGAGATCAATAGATCAACTTGTGTGTCTAGAGGTGCCCCCCTGCCCCCGTATATAAAGGAGCAAGGGGGAAGGCGGCCGGCCAAGGAGGAGGGCGCGCAAGGGGGGAGTCCTACTCCCACTGGGAGTAGGACTCCTCATTTTTTTACCATAAAACAGTAAGGCAAAAGCCTTACTGTAGACCTTTTTCATATAAATAGGAGGCAACATAGTCTTTACAATGGTTGTTGGGGAGACAACCAGGGGAGATTATTGAAAAGTACAATAAAGTGAAAAAAAGATTAGATGTTATCAATCAAAGATGACATGCCCTCCTTTAGACCAGGAGCAGGACTCCTCGTTTCCTTGTTGGAGTAGGAGAGAAGGAAAGAGGAGGAGAGGGAGAAGGAAAAGGGGGCTGCACCCCTTGTCCAATTCGAACCAAAGGGGGGGCGTAGGCCTCCTTCCTTTTGGCCTCTCTCCTCTATTCCCGTATGGCCCAATAAGGCCCATATACTCCCCGGCGAATTCCCGTAACTCTCCGGTACTACGAAAAATACCCGAATCACTCGGAACCTTTCTGAAGTCCGAAAATAGTCGTCCAATATATTGATCTTTATGTCTCGGCCATTTCGAGACTCCTCGTCATGTCCCCGATCTCATCCAGGACTCCGAACTACCTTCGGTACATCAAAACACATAAACTCATAATATAACTATCATCAAACTTTAAGCGTGCGGACCCTATGGGTTCTAGAACTATGTAGACATGACCGAGACACGTCTCCGGTCAATAACCAATAGAGGAGCCTGGATTCTCATATTGGCTCCCACATATTCTACGAAGATCTTTATCGGTCAAACCGCATAACAACATACGTTGTTCCCTTTGTCATCGGTATGTTACTTGCCCGAGATTCGATCGTCGGTATCTCAATACCTAGTTCAATTTCGTTACCGGCAAGTCTCTTTACTCGTTACGTAATGCATCATCCCGTAACTAACTCATTAGCTACATTGCTTGCAAGGCTTATAGTGATGTGCATTACCGAGAGGGCCCAGAGATACCTCTCCGACAATTGGAGTGACAAATCCTAGTCTCGAAATACGCCAACTCAACATGTACCTTCGGAGATACCTGTAGAGCTCCTTTATAATCACCCAGTTACATTGTGACATTTGGTAGCACACAAAGTGTTCTCCGGTAAACGGAGTTGCATAATCTCATAGTCATAGAACATGTTAAGTCATGAAGAAAGCAATAGCAGCATAACTAAACGATCAAGTGCTAAGCTAACGGAATGGGTCAAGTCAATCCATATTCTCCTAAATTATGTGATCCCGTTAATCAAATGACAACACATGTCTGTCACGACCGGTTTTTCAATAAAATACTTATTGAGAAAATTGATCTTTTGATCCCAGTATAGGAAGAGTTATCCTCACTGGTAGACAAATACTTGAAATATAGAGGACCAGTAGCATTAAATATATTACAGGGTTGAGCTGAGGCTGCTCAAACAATTTATTCAAACACGTCCATATCATACATAAGGGCGGTTATGACACAGGGGTGTGGTGACATGCTACTAGCTCGAGATAAAAATGGTGGTGGATAACTTGACTCCTAACTGGCAGCTCATCGAGCGTCGAGGTGAGGCTCGGTGAATTTATTTCTGGGGTAGCGGAAGCGGATATAATACAGTGACCAAATCCAAGATCGCACGGGACTGACTGGGACTCCTCTAGGCGTCGGACTCGCTATCGAACTCTTCATCCATGAGATCGCCTTCATCAACATCTGGCCAAATCAACAAGCCAGGTGAGTACTTTGAAAGTACTCGCAAGACAGTTCGGACAAAAGATATAACAAATGCATGCATGAATGCATCATGAGCAAAAATAATGATGCTCATCCAAATAATAAAAATGCACGACATGGTAAGTAAAACAAACAACTGAAAACCGATCGGGTGTCTGGAGCGACGCCTCGAAAGGTAAACAAATGAAAATCATGCCGCAGTCGGGCGTCTAGGCGACACCACATAAAGGGCTTATATTGAAAAGTAAAAGACAAGCGTGCCACAGTCGGACGTCTGAGCGACATCGCAGAAAGGGCTTATATCAAAAGTAAATAACAAGCGTGCCACAGTCGGACGTCTGAGCGACATCGCAGAAAGGGCTTTTATTGAAAATAAATAACAAGCGTGCCACAGTCGGACGTCTGAGCGACATCACAGAAAGGGCTTTTATTGAAAATAAATAACAAGCGTGCCACAGTCGGATGTCTGAGCGACATCATAGAAAGGGCTTATATCAAAAGTAAATAACAAGTGTGCCACAGTCGGACGTCTGAGCGACATCACAGAAAGGGCTTATATCAAAAGTAAATAACAGGTGTGCCACAGTCGGACGTCTGAGCGACATCACAGAAAGGGCTTATATCAAAAATAAATAACAGGTTAGTCCATCCACAAGAATAAACTGTTAACCGGACTTAACAATCATGTGGTTCACCGGAGATGGTTCAAGGGATTTTTGACTCTATAGAGTTTGTACTAACTGCCCACAGCCAACGCATTTCAGTAGTCACTAATGACTAGTTCCGTTTACGGTATTTCGGTAGAAACACATCTAACCAGTACACACCCATTCCACCTCATGATGCCAGGAATCACCCTTGACAACGTCCAAGAAAAACTTTGAGACGGGGAGGTCACAACCTCGAATAGCATGGGATCAAATTTCTGTACGCGCGCTCTAAGGGGTGCCCCCCTCTCGGTCCCAACCGGAAACACCCATGCCCCTTGACCGGATGACGGGCTTTAATCCAGGGCCATGGAACCCTCATCCTGGCCTCTGTATTTGGTGTGTACCAGGAAAACAGTTTGCAACTTACTAAGCCATATTCCTTGCGGAAAACATGTGGTAGTACAGGAAAGGAAATGAATGGGAATGTGACTTGATTCACGTTGACACTGAAATCAAATAGTCTGGCGTAAGACTGGCATGCCACAACACTGCCATCTTACCCATTCTCATGCCATCACATGGCCATGCAAACTTATATCCAACAACATATGGATTTCCGAAACTCACTTGCCTTATCTTTGCATGAAATATAACATTTACGAAATGCTCATAAACATGCCATGAACATACTAAAATGCAAACATGCAACAACCACTCATCATATCAAGAGTTCAAACAAGCTTGCCTGGTTCGGAGTAGTCGAAGTCTAACTTGGCGAAGTTCATGCTCCGTCACTCATCCGATATCTACGGTATAAGAAATAATACGTACTTATCGTAAATACGGCGTGTGCACAGAAAAGTGTTCAAATATTTTTCAAATAAATATGACAAAAAACTAGACAGAAAAATAAGATGACAGAAAAGAATCAACCAAAAATCATTTTCTGTTTGAAAGTTATAAAGGTTTTAAAACGAGGACCCATCTGTAATGAAACAAAAGTTTCCAGGGGGTCCAAATGAATAAAACAGAAAACGATTCGGAAAAGAGAAAACTCTGACGAGGGGGGTCCACCATCAGGTATGAATTTTTAAACGGGGAAGAACAGAGTCTGCCGGCCGCCCGGTGAGCTGCGGTGGTCCGCTGGCGTGATTCACGGCGAGGAAGGGGGATCGGGTGGTACCTCCGTGTTCACTGCGTCCTTCCGCATCGGTGGGTGGTGGTGGTGGTCGCCGGCGAGCACCACGTCGACGGCGGCCCTTGCTCCAGCGGACGGTGGTTCGGGTAGTCGTGGGCCTCGTCGGAGAGAGCTGCTGGGGTCAAATCGGAGTGGGGGTTAGTCTCCTAGAGGTGTCATGAGGCTACGGGCAAGTCTAGGGCGGTGGAGGAGCTCTCACCAGAGAGAACGCTGCCGGAGCCCGAAGCGGACGGAGGTGGCCGGAGTTGAGGAAGAAGGGCCCCTCGAGGCTCTTCCAGTGGCTGGGCGGGGTCTGGTGAGGTGGTGGAGATGTGCGGGGTCGAGAGCGAGCTCGGAGGCGCTATTTATAGCCGGCCCGAGGCGGTTGCCGTGAACGGGATAAGTCCGGCGAGCGATTACGGCGGCGCTGTGGCTGGACGGTTGGTTTAGGGGCTTGAGCATCGTCTAGACGGAGTACTGATTCCATCCCGGTGCCTAACTCAGCAAGGCAGGGGCGGCTACGGCCTGTCCCCAACGGAACGGTCGTACGGCACGTCGGTGGCAGAGAGCGCGCCCTGAGCGTGCCAGGCCACGGTGCCGGTGCTGCAGGCGTGCGCTGGCAAGGGAGACGGCCACTCGGAGCTCCCAGGTGGCTTGGGCGGTGCCGAATGGCGTTGTGCCGCAGGGTGCCCCTGTCGGCCGCCACGGGAGTTCTGCCGCCGCGGAAGACGCCGGCAGGCGGGCCAGGGTGCCACCGATGCCAGGAACCAGCCAAGTGCGTGTGGCGCTCCGGACAGGGAGGAGGGGCCGTGCGCAACGCGCCAGGTGCACAGTTGACAGGTGACTGAATACTGACGAAGAAACGACACTGGACTTTCTGAAACTCTGAATTTTTCTGAAAATGCATAGTAACAGTGCTGGCCAGGTGTTCGACAGAATGATTCTGGTATGTGGGAGGTTCTCCTTGAGCTGATTTGGTGGGGTGGCCTCTCATTGCATCTGGGGGCTGCCTGAATTTTGGTGGAATTTTTGGAGAAGAGGAGATATGAATTTCACCAAATTTGACAAATCTGGTCCAAACTTGCAGAGACTGAAATTTGAAAATTTTGAAAAGAAGAAGAGTGGATCTTGATGATTCTAGGTTGTGGGTACTAAGGACTATCCAGAGGAGTTGGTTTGAGATCAAAACTCAAAGGAAATTAGGCACTTCCTTTGTAGAGCATCTAGGCTTAGAAATAATGGCAGAATTGTTTTGAGGAGAAAAACAAAAGGATAAAAATCCAAAAATGGATTTAACTTGTTGGGACAGAATGTTTGGATTGCCCTAAAGTGGAAGGAGGGATTTTTGGGAGAATTTTACCACAAGAGGCATGGTAAAAACAAGAATGGATCAAAACCAAAGAACAGCCCAAAACCAAAAAGGTTTCTTTTTGAAGAAATTAAATCCAAGAAATGCTTTTGAGAAGAAAAACTCAGAAGAGAGGTTTTTAAGAAGGGTTTAAATGACCTTCTTCAAACCAAGCAAGGCTTTTGCTGCAAACAAAAACAACAAAAATTTTGGAGTGTCACAGCACCTACCCCCTTAGGAAAAATCTCGTCCCCAAGATTTCAGCAGATCCTCAAACAGGTGTGGGTGCTCTGTCCGAAGAAAATCCTCTCTTTCCCAAGTTGCTTCATTCTCGGTGTGATTGCTCCACTGAACTCTGGAAAACTTGATGGTTTTCTGTCGGGTCCTCCTTTCAGACTCCTCTAATATTTTTATTGGGCGCTCCCGGTAGGTGAGGTCTGGTTGCACGTCTATGTTTTCATGTGATACTTGCTTCTCTGGGTTGCTCACGTACTTCCTCAACTGCGAGATGTGGAACACGTTGTGGACATCGGATAAATCTTCGGGTAAGTCTAGCTGGTAGGCTACCGTGCCCCTTCGGGCCACTATACAGAATGGTCCGATGAATCTTGGTGCTAGCTTTCCCTTAACCTTGAATCGTTGCAGACCCCTCATAGGAGAAACTCTTAGGTACACAAACTCTCCGGGTTCAAAACTGATTTCCCGATGCTTTCGATCGTAATAACTCTTTTGTCGACTCTGAGCTGTCTTGAGTCGATCCCTAATCATCTTAACTTTTTCCTCAGCCTCCTTGAGCATATCTGGGCCGAAGATATGGCTGTCTCCGGTCTCTGACCAATTTAGCGGTGTACGGCATCTTCACCCATACAGAGCTTCAAATGGTGCCATTTGTAGGCTGGCTTGATAACTGTTGTTGTATGCGAACTCTGCATACGGCAAGCTTTCTTCCCAACTGGTTCCGTAGGTGAGAACACACGCTCTCAGCATGTCTTCTAGAATTTGGTTTACGCGTTCAGTTTGCCCATCAGTCTGGGGGTGGTATGCGGTACTGAATGCTAGTTGGGTTCCCAGCCTGTTGTAGGTGATCCCAAAATCTAGAGATGAACTGTGTGCCTCTGTCAGATATGATAATCTTTGGGACTCCATGCAGGCATACGATACGGGCAAGATAAAGCCGGGCAAGCTTCTGTGTGGTGTGAGTTGACTTCACCGGAATAAAATGTGCTACCTTAGTTAATCTGTCGGTGATGACCCATATGGCATTATTTCCGTGTCGTGACCGAGGTAGCCCAACAATAAAATCCATTCCAATCTCGTCCCATTTCCACTCGGGTATCTTGTTTGGTTGTAATAGTCCGGCTGGTTTTTGGTGCTCGACCTTGATACGTTGACAAGAATCATAGCATGCAATGAATGTGGCTATGTCCCTTTTCATACCGTGCCACCAAAAATTTCCTGAAGGTCTTTGTACATTTTTGTCCCTCCAGGATGGATTGAATACGGAGCGGTGTGACTTTCAGCTAGAATCTGCTGTTTGAGGTCCTTGATATTTGGTACGCAAATTCTTTCTCCGTACCACAATATTCCTTGCTCATCTACGTTGAATTCTGAGGCCTTGCCCAAACTCACTCTCCTTTTTATGCCATCAATGCTGGGGTGTCCATGTTGAGCCTCCTTAATCTTTTCCATCAGGGTAGGCTGTATTTCCAAATTCCACACACTGCCTTCTGTGATCATTATTAGGTTGAGTTTGGCAAATTCCTGTTGAAATTCTGGCCTCAAATCTGGCATACTGTCGTAGCCCGAACTGGGGTTCCAACTAAGGGCATCTGCTACTACATTTGCTTTTCCGGGATGATAGTGGATTCCAACATCATAATCCTTCACTAACTCCAACCAGCATCGTTGCCGTAAATTGAGTTCCAGCTGTGTGAAAATATACTTAAGGCTCTTATGGTCTGTGTATATTTCACAATGATTTCCAAGTAGAAAGTGTCTCCATTCTTTGAGTGCATGGATGACTGCTGCCAATTCCAAGTCATGAGTAGGATAATTTTCCTCATGCTTGCGAAGTTGTCTGGAGACATACACAACTACCTTGCCTTCTTGCATCAATACGCATCCGAGGCCCTTCCGGGATGCGTCACAATATACCTCAAAATTCTTGTGTATGTCTGGCACAATTAATACTGGTGCCGATGTTAATTTCCTTTTCAGCTCTTGGAAGCTTTTCTCACAGGCTTCCGTCCATTCAAACTTCTTGTCTTTCTTGAGTAACTGCGTCATTGGCTTTGCTATGGTGGAGAATCCTTCAATAAATCTCCGGTAATAGCCTGCCATTCCCAAGAAACTTCGTACGTCCGTTACGTTAGCTGGTGGTTTCCAGCCAAGTACGGCCTTGACCTTTTCCGGGTCTACGGCAATACCTTCTTGGGTGAGTACGTGGCCCAGAAAACCCACCTGTCTTAGCCAAAATTCACATTTGCTGAACTTGGCGTACAGTTGATGTTTCCTGAGTTCTCCCAGTACAATTCTGAGATGTTCGGCGTGCTCTTCTGGTGTCTTGGAGTATATCAGAATGTCATCGATGAATACCACAACAAACTTGTCCATATACTTCATAAATACCTTGTTCATGAGGTGAACAAAATATGCGGGAGCGTTTGTTAGCCCAAATGGCATTACTGTGAATTCATACAGTCCATATCTGGAAGTGAAGGCTGTCTTGGGAATATCTTCTGTTCGCACTTTTAATTGGTGGTATCCCGATCTCAAGTCAATTTTTGAGAAGACTTTGGCCTGAGCGAGCTGATCAAATAAATCATTTATTCGGGGCATTGGGTATTTGTTCTTGATTGTGACCATGTTAAGAGCTCGATAGTCTATACACAATCTCAGTGTTCCATCCTTTTTCTTGGCAAATAAAATTGGAGAACCCCAAGGTGAGGAACTGGCTCGTATGTATCCTTTCTCCAATAATTCTTTTATTTGCTTCTTCAATTCTACCAATTCGGATGGTGCCATTCTGTATGGTTTCTTGTAAATGGGAGCGGTTCCGGGTGCTAGCTCAATGCTGAATTCTATCTCTCGGTCTGGTGGCATGCCTGGTAGTTCTTCTGGAAATACGTCTGGAAATTCACACACTACTGGAACCTTGTTCAACTCAGAAATGTCCACCTTGTTTAATCTCGGTTGCCGAGGTATTTGTCTCTCTTTGGCTGAAATTTTTATTGTCTTCCCGTGATGGTGTGTGAGAATTACGGTCCGGTTGAAGCAGTCAATAAAACCTTTGTTGGTGGTTAACCAATCCATCCCTAGGATGACATCCAGTCCTTTACTTTCCAATATGATAAGGTTGGCGTAAAACTTCAATCCTTCAAATTCAATAACCACACCTTGACAGTAATTCTGGGTCACTTGCTTAATCCCAGGGGACTTGATGATCATGGACTTTTCCAGGGGAAGCATCGAAAAATTATTTTGCAAAGCAAAACTCTTCGAAATGAATGAGTGAGAAGCTCCAGAATCAAACAAAACCATGGCAGGTATTGTGTTGACAGGGAACATACCGAGTACGATATCTGGGGCGTTCTGTGCTTCCTCTTTGGTCACGTGGTTCAGATGACCCTTCCTGTGGTTGTTATTGGGGTTGAAATTGTTTCGCTTGGGCGCTGAATTATTGCCACCATTGTTAGGCTTTGGGGTTGAGTTCCTTGGCTTGGGGCACTGCTTGGCATAGTGCCCTTCTTCTCCACAAGCGTAGCAAGTGACGCCTGGGCGATATGTGAACTCCTTGTCCCTTGCATGGAAATTCTTGATTGGGCGTGAATTATTCGTCGTGGGTTTATGTGTCCCACCTTTCTGAAATTCTGTCTTGCTTCGGGGGTTGCGAGCAAAAGTAGACTGGTCCCTTTTGCGTTTGCGGAAATCTTCCAAGCTGCGTCTCTCATTTTCCAAGGTAATAGCCTTATCCACCAGTGTTTTAAAATCTGGGAAGGTGTGCACGACCAGCTGGCATTTAAGCGCGGGTGCTAGGCCTTCCAAGAATTTTTCCATCTTCTTGCTTTCAGTCATACGCTCTTCGTTGGCGTAGCGAGACAGCAGAGTAAATTGGCTGTTGTATTCTGACACTGTCATGGTCCTTTGTTTGAGGTCATCAAATTCTCTCTTCTTGATCTTCATAACACTTTTAGGAATGTGTGCCCCACGAAAACCTTCTTTGAAATCCTCCCAGGTTATTTCATTTTCGTTGGGGTGCATGTGTAGGAAATTTTCCCACCACGATGCAGCTGCTCCCGTGAGATAATGCGGTGCATATAGTACTTTCTCACGGTCTGAACACTGTGCAATAACTAATTTTCTCTCCATGTCTCGAAGCCAGTCGTCGGCCTCAAGAGGTTTGTCAGTATGAGAAAATGTTGGGGGACGCGTCTTCTGTAACTCAGATAACTTGGATTGCTGCTGATACTGTCCACGGTGATTTCCCATATTGATGAATTGGTTCATCATTTCCTGATGTTGTTGCTGACTCTGTTCATAAAGACGACACACTTGGGTAAATGTTGTTTCACTGTCCTGTTGACTTGTCTGTCCCTGAGTGAAATTGTGGTTTGGTGGTGTGCCATAATTTTCTTCGGGCTGATTTGGCATGGAGCGCGTCCAAGGACGAGTCATCTTTCACTCTGGGGATATATTTTGTGAAACTCGTAAGACAAGAAAGAGAGTCGCGAAAGTCAATAAAATCACACATACGGGAAATTTTAAAATCTCCAAGGAAAATACATGATTTGCGCGCGGAGAAGGACTATTACATATCTTACATGCGGGCAGTAATTATACAATACATCACTCAGGATATGCGTACATAATCCTGACATGTTATTGAGACTAGTGCACTTCTCCAGACCCTACATGATGCGCAAACAAGCTACTTCTCACAACCTATGTACATATAAACATATCACACAAGTCGATGCATCGCATGGCGGCTAAGCGTACTCAGTCGGAGATGGTGAGGATCTCCCTTGGCCTGCCGAGGGTGAGGCGCAGTGAGGCGGGGGACTCAACTTCCTCCTCGCTAATAGGTTCCATACGAGAAGCGTCGTGCTGAGCTGATGGAGCGGGTGCCATAGGCGGAGTAACACGAATATGAGTGGGCGCAATAAGTGAAGTAGCACGAATAGGAGTGGGCGCAACAAGTGGTGCAGAGCGAACGGGAGTGGGTGCAATAACTTGGTTGAACTACTCGGTGGTAGGCAGATGACGAGCAGTGGGGAGAATGGTAGGTGAATGAGATGCTGAGGACGAGATGAAAGTCAGCGGTGGAGCAGTGTGCAGGAGTTCCCTCCTGTTGGCGGCACAGCCATGGACTGAGTCCATGCGGGCAGCAACAAGGTCGTCCACCATGCTGTCGAAGGCTGCCTCCAGAGCTCGGAGGTACTCGACAAGCATCTCAAAGGCCTCGTCTCGCTCTCCTCTAGGGAAAGCGAATGAGTAGTGACAGGTGTAAGGCACATGGCATGGGAGGTAGCGGTAGCGACGGGTCTTCATTGCAGGAAGAACATCCCAGAGACGAGCTATCGCCTCACGGGCAACCATCTGCATAGCATGCCTCTCTGTAGGCATGGCTCTCCCCAAGAACCGGAAGCGGCATATCTCGGCACGCCCTCCCTTGAATTGCACCGCGGCGTGGTGCATGGTCAGACTATCGTTGATCTTGTGTGGGTAGAGTGTGAAGACTGGGCGCACTGACGGCCCCATTGCGACCTGAACGACGAAGGAGAGGAGCTTGACGAACCCCTCAGGCATGTTGGTGAACATCTGTGACTCACAGTCGTTGCCAGCCATCTACAAAAGTAGGCAAAAATTCTGAATGATCAAATCATAAATTTTATGCTGACTGTCAGAAAA
Organism: Triticum aestivum; assembly: GCF_018294505.1. Lineage (NCBI taxonomy): Eukaryota > Viridiplantae > Streptophyta > Magnoliopsida > Poales > Poaceae > Triticum > Triticum aestivum. Next base: position 691,857,480 of record NC_057798.1, on the reverse strand, counting down.
ATGACTACATTTGCAAAAACATGGATAAAATCTATCATGCTAATAACCAATTAGCGATCGCACCTAGTGGCTTCCTACAGTCAGCCTGGCTCTGGTACCAAGTTTGTCACGACCGGTTTTTCAATAAAATACTTATTGAGAAAATCGATCTTTTGATCCCAGTATAGGAAGAGTTATCCTCACTGGTAGACAAATACTTGAAATACAGAGGACCAGTAGCATTAAATATATTACAGGGTTGAGCTGAGGCTGCTCAACAATTTATTACAAACACGCCAATATCATACATAAGGGCGGTTATGACACAGGGGTGTGGTGACATGCTACTAGCTCGAGATAAAAGTGGTGGTGGATAACTTGACTCCTAACTGGCAGCTCATCGAGCGTCGAGGTGAGGCTCGATGAATTTATTTCTGGGGTAGCGGAAGCGGATATAATACAGTGACCAAATCCAAGATCGCACGGGACTGACTGGGACTCCTCTAGGCGTCGGACTCGCTATCGAACTCTTCATCCATGAGATCGCCTTCATCAACATCTGGCCAAATCAACAAGCCAGGTGAGTACTTTGAAAGTACTCGCAAGACAGTTCGGACAAAAGATATAACAAATGCATGCATGAATGCGTCATGAGCAAAAATAATGATGCTCATCCAAATAATAAAAATGCACGACATGGTAAGTAAAACAAACAACTGAAAACCGATCGGGTGTCTGGAGCGACGCCTCGGAAGGTAAACAAATGAAAATCATGCCGCAGTCGGGCGTCTAGGCGACACCACATAAAGGGCTTATATTGAAAAGTAAAAGACAAGCATGCCATAGTCGGACGTCTGAGCGACATCGCAGAAAGGGCTTATATCAAAAGTAAATAACAAGCGTGCCGCAGTCGGACATCTGAGCGACATCACAGAAAGGGCTTTTATTGAAAATAAATAACAAGTGTGCCACAGTCGGCGTCTGAGCGACATCACAGAAAGGGATTTTATTGAAAATAAATAACAAGCGTGCCACAGTCGGACGTCTGAGCGACATCACAGAAAGGGCTTATATCAAAAGTAAATAACAAGTGTGCCACAGTCGGACGTCTGAGCGACATCACAGAAAGGGCTTATATCAAAAGTAAATAACAGGTGTGCCGCAGTCGGACGTCTGAGCGACATCACAGAAAGGGCTTATATCAAAAATAAATAACAGGTTAGTCCATCCACAAGAATAAACTGTTAACTGGACTTAACACTCATGTGGTTCATCGGAGTTTGTCACTGAGGCTGACATTTGACGAGATAAGGTGATCACAGTACTTGGACGTGTACAAGATGGTTCAAGGGATTTTTGACTCTGTAGAGTTTGTACTAACTGCCCACAGCCAACGGATTTCCATAGTCACGAATGACTAGTTCCGTTTACGGTATTTCGGTAGAAACACATCTAACCAGTACACACCCATTCCACCTCACGATGCTAGGAATCACCCTTGACAACGTCCAAGAAAAACTTTGAGACGGGGAGGTCACAACCTCGAATAGCATGGGATCAAATTTCTGTACGTGCGCTCTAAGGGGTGCCCCCCTCTCGGTCCCAATCGGAAACACCCATGCCCCCTGACCGGATGACGGGCTTTAATCCAGGGCCATGGAACCCTCATCCCGGCCTCTCTATTTGGTGTGTACCAGGAAAACGGTTTGCAACTTACTAAGCCATATTCCTTGCGGAAAACATGTGGTAGTACAGGAAAGGAAATGAATGGGAATGTGACTTGATTCACGTTGACACTGAAGTCAAATAGTCTGGCGTAAGACTGGCATGCCACAACACTGCCATCTTACCCATTCTCATGCCATCACATGGCCATGCAAACTTATATCCAACAACATATGGATTTCCGAAACTCACTTGCCTTATCTTTGCATGAAATATGACATTATACGAAATGCTCATAAACATGCCATGAACATACTAAAATGCAAACATGCAACAACCACTCATCATATCAAAAGTTCAAACATGCTTGCCTGGTTCGGAGTAGTCGGAGTCTAACTGGGTGAAGTTTGCAGCTCCGTCACCTCCTCCGGTATCTACGGTATAAGAAAAATACGTACGTAACGTAAATACCGTGAGGTGCACAAAAGTATTCCAAATATTTCTCAAATAAATCTGATAAAAACTAGATAAAATTTTAAAGAGAACAGAAAAAGAATCAAACAAAAATCCTTCTCTGTTTAAAAGTTATAAGGGTTTTAATTTAGGGACCTTTCTGTAATGAAACAGAAAACTCTCAGGGGGCTGAGCAGAAAAGTCCAGAAAACGATTCGGATTAGAAAGCACATTTGCCAGGATACGCTTTCAGAAAATGGTTCGAAAAAAGAAAAAAGAACAGAGAGGCTGATGGGCGGGTCCCACCCGTCAGGTTTGAATATTCAAACGAGGGAGACGGGGCTCGTCGGCGCCCGAGAGCTGCGATGGTCGCCGGCGGCAATTCACGGCGAGGCAGGGGGATCGGGTGGTACCTCCATGTTCAGTGCGTCCTTCCGCATCGGTGGGTGGTGGTGGTGGTCGCCGGCGAGCACCACGTCGACGGCAGCCCTTGCTCCGGCGGACGGTGGTTCGGGTAGTTGTGGGCCTCGTCGGAGAGAGCTGCTGGGGTCAAATCGGAGTGGGGGTTAGTCTCCTAGAGGTGTCATGAGGCTACGGGCAAGTCTAGGGCAGTGGAGGAGCTCTCAGCAGAGAGAACGCTGCCGAAGCCCGAAGCGGACGGAGGTGGCCGGAGTTGAGGAAGAAGGGCCCCTCGAGGCTCTTCCAGTGGCTGGGAGGGGTCTGGTGAGGTGGTGGAGATGTGCGGGGTCGAGAGCGAGCTCGGAGGCGCTATTTATAGCCGGCCCGAGGCGGTTGCCGTGAACGGGTAAGTCCGGCGAGCGATTACAATGGCGCTGTGGCTGGACGGTTGGTTTAGGGGCTTGAGCATCGTCTAGGCGGAGTACTGATTCCATGCCGGTGCCTAACTCAGCAAGGCAGGGGCGGTTACGGCCTGTCCCCAACGGAACGGTCGTACGGCTCGTCGGCGGCAGAGAGCGCGCCCTGAGCGTGCCAGGCCGCGGCGACGGTGCTGCAGGCATGCGTTGGCAAGGGAGACGGCCATGCGGAGCTCCCAGGTGGCTTGGGCGGTGCCGAACGGTGTTGTGCCGCAGGGTGCCCCCTGTCGGCTGTCACGGGAGGTTCTGCCGCCGCGGAAGATGCCGGTGCAGGCGGGCCAGGGTGCCACCGACGCCAGGAACCAGCCAAGTGCATGTGCGGCGCTCCGGACAGGGAGGAGGGGCCGTGCGCAACGTGCCAGGCGCACAGTTGACAGGTGACTGAACACTGACGAAGAAACGACACTGAACTTTCTGAAACTCTGAATTTTTCTGAAAATGCATAGTAGCAGTGCTGGCCAGGTGTTCGATAGAATGATTCTGGTATGTGGGAGGTTCTCCTTGAGCTGATTTATGGTGGGGTGGCCTCTCATTGCATCTGGGGGCTTCCTGAATTTTGGTGGAATTTTTGGAGAAGAGGAGATATGAATTTCACCAAATTTGACAAATCTGGTCCAAACTTGCAGAGACTGAAATTTGAAAATTCTGAAAAGAAGAAGAGTGGATCTTGATGATTCTAGGTTGTGGGTACTAAGGACTATCCAGAGGAGTTGGTTTGAGATCAAAACTCAAAGGAAATTAGGCACTTCCTTTGTAGAGCATCTAGGCTTAGAAATAATGGCAGAATTGTTTTGAGGAGAAAAACAAAAGGATAAAAATCAAAAAATGGATTTAACTTGTTGGGACAGAATGTTTGGATTGCCCTAAAGTGGAAGGAGGGGTTTTTGGGAGAATTTTACCACAAGAGGCATGGTAAAAACAAGAATAGATCAAAACCAAAGAACAGCCCAAAACCAAAAAGGTTTCTTTTTGAAGAAATTAAATCCAAGAAATGCTTTTGAGAAGAAAAACTCAGAAGAGAGGTTTTTAAGAAGGGTTTAAATGACCTTCTTCAAACCAAGCAAGGCTTTTGCTGCAAACAAAAACAACAAATTTTTTGGAGTGTCACAATGTCTATGGCTAGGAAACTTAACCATCTTTGATTCAACGAGCTAGTCAAGTAGAGGCATACTAGTGACACTTTGTTTGTCTATTTATTCACACATGTACTAAGTTTCCGGTTAATAGAATTCTAGCATGAATAATAAACATTTATCATGAAATAAGGAAATAAATAATAACTTTATTATTGCCTATAGGGCATATTTCCTTCAGTCTCCCACTTGCACTAGAGTCAATAATCTAGTTCACATCACCATGTGATTTAACACAAATATTCACATCTGTATGTGATTAACACCCATAGTTCACATCGTCATGTGACCAACATCCGAAGAGTTTACTAGAGTCAATAATCTAGTTCACATCGTTATGTGATTAACACCCAAGGAGTACTAAGGTGTGATCATGTTTTGCTCGTGAGAGAAGCTTAGTCAACGGGTCTGTCATATTCAGAGCCATATGTATTTTGCAAATATTCTATGTCTACAATGCTCTGCACGGAGCTACTCTAAGCTAATTGCTCCCACTTTCAATATGTATCTAGATTGAGACTTAGTCATTTGGATCAGTGTAAAAGTTTGCACCGATGTAACTCTTTACGACGGCCTCTTTTATCACCTCCATAATCAAGAAATATTTCCTTAGTCCTCACTAAGGATATTCTTGAACGTTGTCCAGTGATCTACTCTTAGATCAAAATTTTACTCCCTTGACAAACTCAGAGCAAGGTATACAACAGGTCTAGTATACATAGAGCATAGCATACTTTATAGAACCTATGACTGAGGCATAGGGAATGACTTTTCATTCTCTTTCTATTTTCTGCCATAGTCGGGTTTTGAGTCTTACTCAACTTCACACCTTGCAACACAGGCAAGAACTCCTTCTTTGACTGTTCCATTTTTAATTACTTCAAAATCTTATCAAGGTATGTACTCATTGAAAAATCCTATCAAGCATCTTGATCTATCTCTATAGATCTTGATGCTCAATGTGTAAGCAGCTTCACCGAGGTCTTTCATTGAAAAAACTTTTATTCAAGTATCCTTTTATGCTATCCAGAAATTCTATATCATTTCCAAACAACAATACGTCATCTACATATAGTATTTAGAAATGCTACAGAGCTCCCACTCACTTTCTTGTAAATACAGGCTTCTCCAAAAGTCTGTATAAAACCATATTCTTTGTTCAACTCATCAAAGCGTATATTCCAACTCCGAGATGCTTGCACCAGTCCATAGATGGACCACTGGAGCATGCACACTTTGTTAGCACCTTTAGGATTGACAAAACCTTCTGGTTGCATCATATACAACTCTTCCTTAATAAATCCATTAAGGAATGCAGTTTTGACATCCATTTGCCAGATTTCAAAAAATGTGGCAATTGCTAACATGATTCGGACAGACTTAAGCATCCATACGAGTGAGAAAATCTCATCATATTCAATACCTTGAACTTGTCGAAAAACTTTTTGCGACAAGTCGAGCTTTGTAGATAGTAACACTACTATCAGCGTCCGTCTTCCTCTTGAAGATCCATTTATTCTCAATGACTCACCGATCATCGGGCAAGTCCATCAAAGTCCATACTTTGTTCTCATACATGGATCCCATCTCAGATTCCATGACCTCAAGCCATTTCGTGGAATCTGGGCTCATCATCGCTTCCTCGTAGTTCGTAGGTTTATCATGGTCTAGTAACATGAAGTCCAGAGTAGGATTACCGTACCACACTGGTGCGGACCGTACTCTGGAAGACCTACGAGGTTCTGTAGTAATTTGATTTGAAGTTTCATGATCATCATCATTAGCTTCCTCGCTAATTGGTGTAGCAATCACTGGAACTGATTTTTGTGATGAACTACTTTCCAATTCGGGAGAAGGTACAATTACCTCATCAAGTTCTACTTTCCTCCCACTCACTTCTTTCAAGAGAAACTCCTTCTCTAGAAAGGATCCATCTTAGCAACGAATATTTTGCCTTCGGATCTGTGATAGAAGGTGTACCCAACAGTTTCCCTTGGGTATTCTATGAAGACGCACTGCTCTGATTTGGGTTCGAGCTTATCAGGTTGAAACTTTTTCAAATAAGCATTGCAGCCCCAAACTTTAAAAATGACAACTTTGGTTTCTTGCCAAACCACAGTTCATAAGGCGTCGTCTCAACGGATTTTGATGGTGCCCTATTTAACGTGAATGAAGTTGTCTCTAATGCATAACCCCAAAACGATAGTGGTAAATCGGTAAGATACATCATAGATCGCACCATATCCAATAAAGTGCGGTTACGACGTTCGGACGCACCATTACACTGTGGTGTTCCATGTGGCGTGAGTTGTGAAACTATTCCGCATTGTTTTTAAATGAAGGCCAAACTCGTAACTCAAATATTCTCCTCTACAATCAGATTGTAGAATCTTTATTTTCTTGTTACGATGATTCTCATCTTCATTCTGAAATTCTTTGAACTTTTCCAATGTTTCAGACTTGTGCTTCATTAAGTAGATATATACCCATATCTGCTCAAATCATCTGTGAAGGTCAGAAAATAACGATACTCGCCACGAGCATCAACACTCATTGGACCGCATACATCGGTATGTATTATTTCAAACAAGTCAGTAGCTCGTTCCATTGTTCCGGAGAATGGAGTTATAGTCATCTTGCCTAAAAGGCACGGTTCACAAGCATCAAATGATTCATAACCAAGTGATTCCAAAGATCCATATTTATGGAGTTTCTTCATGCGCTTTACACCGATATAACCCAAACGGCAGTGCCACAAATAAGTTGCACTATCATTATCAACTTTGCATCTTTTGGCATCGATATTATGAATATGTGTATCAATACGATTGATATCCAACAAACTATTTTCATTGGGTGTACGACCATCGAAGGTTTTATTCATTTAAACAGAACAACAATTATTCTCTGACTTTAAATGAATAACCGTTTTGCAATAAACATGATCAAATCATATTCATGCTCAACGCAAACGCCAAATAACATTTATTTAGGTTTAACACTAATCCCGAAAGCATAGGGAGTGTGTGATGATGATCATATCAATCTTGGAACCACTTCCAACACACATCGTCACTTCACCCTCAACTAGTTTCTGTTTATTCTGTAACTCCTGCTTTGAGTTACTAATCTTAGCAACCGAACAAGTATCAAATACTCAGGGGCTACTATAAACACTAGTAAGGTACATATAAATAACCTGTATATCAAATATACGCTTGTTCACTTTGCCATCCTACTTATCCACCAAATATCCAGGGTATTTCTGCTTCCAGCGACCATTTCCTTTGAAGTAGAAGCACTCAGCGTCAGGCTTTAGTCCAGCTTTGGGCTTCTTCATGGGAGTGACAACTTGCTTGTCATTCTAATTGAAGTTTCCGTTTCTTTCCCTTTGCCCTTTTCTTGAAACTAGTGATCTTGTCAATCATCAACACTTGATGCTCTTTCTTGATTTCTACCTTCGTCGATTTCAACATCACGAAGAGCTCGGGAATCGTTTTCGTCATCCCTTGCATACTATAGTTCATCACGAAGTTCTACTAACTTGGTGATGGTGACTAGAGAACTCTGTCAATCACTATCTTATCTGGAAGATTAACTCCCAGTTGATTCAAGTGATTGTAGTACCCATAGAATCTGAGCACATGCTCACTAGTTGAGCAATTCTCCTCCATCTTTTAGCTATAGAACTTGTTAGAGACTTCATATCTCTCAACTTGGGTATTTGCTTGAAATATTATCTTCAACTCCTGGAACATCTCATATGGTCCATGACGTTCAAAACGTCTTTGAAGTCCCGATTCTAAGTCGTTAAGCATGGTGCACTAAACTATCAAGTAGTCATCATATTGATTTAGCCATACGTTCATAACGTCTGCATCTGCTCCTGCAATAGGTCTGTCACCTAGCGGTGCATCAGGGACATAATTCTTCTGCGCAGCAATGAGGATAATCCTCAGATCACGGATCCAATCTGCATCATTGCTACTATCATCTTTCAATTTAGTTTTCTCCAGGAACACATATAGAACATAGGGAAGCAACAACGCGAGCTATTGATCTACAACATAATTTGCAAAATACTATCAGACTAAGTTCATGATAAATTAAAGTTCAATTAATCATATTACTTAAGAACTCCCACTTAGATAGACATCCCTCTAATCATCTAAGTGATCACGTGATCCAAATCAACTAACATGTCCGATAATCACGTGAGATGGAGTAGTTTTCAATGGTGAACATCACTAAGTTGATCATATCTACTATATGATTCACGCTCGACCTTTCGGTCTCCAGTGTTCCGAGGCCATATCTGTATATGCTAGGCTTGTCAAGTCTAACTTGAGTATTCCGCGTGTGCAACTGTTTTGCACCCGTTGTATTTGAACGTAGAGCCTATCACACCCGATCATCACGTGGTGTCTCAGCACGAAGAACTTTCGCAATGGTGCATACTCAGGGAGAACACTTATACCTTGAAATTTAGTGAGAGATCATCTTATAAAGCTACCGCCGAACTAAGCAAAATAAGATGTATAAAAGATAAACATCACATGCAATCAAAATATGTGACATGATATGGCCATCATCATCTTGTGCCTTTTGATCTCCATCTCCAAAGTACTATCATGATCTCCATCATCACCGGCATGACACCATGATCTCCATCATCTTGATCTATATCAATGTGTCGTCACATGGTTGTCTCACCAACTATTGCTCTGGCAACTATTGCTCTGGCAACTATTGCTATCGCATAGCGATAAAGTAAAACAATTATTTGGCGCTTGCATCTTATGCAATAAAGAGACAACCATAATGCTTCTACCAGTTGCCGATAATATCAACAAAACATGATCATATCATACAAAAACTTATATCTCATCACGTCTTGACCATATCACATCACAACATGCCTTGCAAAAACAAGTTAGACGTCCTCTACTTTGTTTTTGTAAGTTTTACGTGGCTGCTACGGGCTGAGCAAGAACCGTTCTTACCTACGCATCAAAACCACAACGATAGTTCATCAAGTTAGTGTTGTTTTAACCTTCTCAAGGACCGAGCGTAGCCACACTCGGTTCAACTAAAGTTGGAGAAACTGACACCCGCTAGTCACCTGTGTGCAAAGCACGACGGTAAAACTAGTCTCGCGTAAGCGTGCATGTCGGTGTCAAAACCGGCGGATCTCGGGTAGGGGGTCCCGAACTGTGCGTCTAGGCGGATGGTAACAGGAGACAAGGGACACAATGTTTTTACCCAGGTTCGGGCCCTCTCGATGGAGGTAAAACCATATTCCTGCTTGATTAATATTGATGATATGGGTAGTACAAGAGTAGATCTACCACGAGATCGGAGAGGCTAAACCCTAGAAGCTAGCCTATGGTATGATTGTTGTTCGTCCTATGGACTAAAACCCCTCGGTTTATATAGACACCGGAGGGAGCTAGGGTTACACAGAGTCGGTTACAATGGGAGGAGATCTACATATCCGTATCGCCAAGCTTGCCTTCCACGCCAAGGAAAGTCCCATCCGGACACGGGACGAAGTCTTCAATCTTGTATCTTCATAGTCCAGGAGTCCGTCCAAAGGTTATAGTCCGGTCATCCGGACACCCCCTAATCCGGGACTCCCTCAGTAGCCCCCGAACCAGGCTTCAATGACGATGAGTCCGACGCGCAGATTTGTCTTCGGCATTGCAAGGCGGGTTCTTCTCCAAATTCCATATTCCTGTTGAATAGTGTCCGGCTTCTGGTGAATGTTGTGCTCCTTGGCTTCTGCGCCCAATAATGGCCATCTTCCACGTGTCAAACGAATGCGAAAAGCCAGGGTGTTTTTTCATTTACCCCCCTAGCTGCGCAAATGAGCCGCCTATAAAAGAGACGGGGATTTAGATCCGAATCACACCATCTTCCCTCCGCGAGCATTCATCGGAGCGCATTCGACAGAGATCCATTCCATCATGGCCAGTCGACGCAGCTCCTCCTCTCGCCCCCCCAGCCCTCAGCCTGGAGATTGGGAGAGATGCTCCGTCCCGCACAGCGAGCTAGTGGCGCTCCAAGCCAAGGGGTTTCTCCCCCCAGCCTACATGGTCCCGGTTCGAGCCGGGCTTGCCACCTATAATGGTGGAGAGCAAGCGGAGAGCGTCCCCAATCCCTCCAAAGGAGAGCGGGTATGCCTTGTCCCTTATTTGATAAGAGGGCTCGGATTTCCAATTCATCCGTTTCTCCGGGGGCTCCTGGAGTTCTACGGCCTCCAGTTGCACAACCTTACGCCTGCCTCCATATTGCATATTGCGGGCTTCGTAGCCCTTTGCGAGCTGTTTTTGGGCATCGAGGCTCATTTCGCGCTGTGGAAGAAGCTGTTCTGCCTTGTGCCCCGTTCTCAGGAGGGGTCGATATATCAAGTGGGCGGAGCCGAACTATGGCGCATCGCCGGGACCGGATATCTATCCGGAACCCCAAAGAAGGCGTCCGAAGACTGGCCTTCAGAATGGTTTTATATAGAAGATGTCCCCCTGCCGGACCCTGTTCGGATCGGCCTCCCTGAGTTCGATAATGCTCCTTTGAAGAAGCGCCTAAGCTGGCGTCCACGGAGCCCTCAGAAGGAAAATGACAAGGACGTCCTTTACCTGATGAGCCGGATAAGGTTGTTAGCTCATTCCGTACTGACCATGATCGAGGTCATGGCCACATGCATTATGCGGGGGGTGCAGCCGCTTCAGTATAGAGGCCACCCCATGTGGGATTTCAACGGGGAGGACGACGCCACCCGGTGCGGCCGTAAGGGGCCGGAATCGGCTGCCGCTCTAATAAAGATCTTGTCCGCTTTGTACAAGGGAGAAGAGGAGGAATTCCTCTGCGTCAACCCACGGGGCGGATTTTCTATGTACAATCCTCCAAGCTGGGTAAGCGGACACTTTTTCTTGCCCACCGTTTTATATTCCCATAGTTAAGTATTCAGTCTAGCAATTTCAACGCAGGAGCTACGCCAGGCTGTAAAGGAGATAAACAGCCCTCCTCCACAACCCGAGGACCCGGAACGGTCCTTCGACCCGGACTCCCAAGAGGACCCGGACTTATCTGTGGAGCTGATCGATGGGGTGTTTCATCAATTGACCAAGGACAACACCTTAGTGGCCATTACGGCCGATTATCCCGGACTACTTCCAGCCTCACAAGTAACCGAGACCGAAGTCCCAGTACTTTTAAGATGATCCACCCGTGCTTATTTTGATCATCATATGCCAACGGCGTTTTTGCAGGGGAAGTCCTTGAGGCGGAGGGACGAGCATGTGGTGGGTAGCCAACAAGGGGCATCAAGGCCCGGCAGGCTGAAAAGAAGCGCGGTCCGGATTGAGATGCTGGCGCAATGGTATGGCGTGCCATTTTATTCCCAGGTTTTATTCCCTCAAGGTATACTAACGCTCGTGCTCTCTTCAGGAAAAAGAGCGCTCGCCGGACTATATCCGGAGAGGTTCCCAATCGCGTCTCCACCGGCCAGGCTCCAAGGCCGGGTCCGGAAGCGGAGGCGAACACGAGGCGCGCACCGGACGCTCCTCCGACAGAGGATGCGGACGGGCTGTCTGCCACCAATTCCGAAGTGGAGAGTGCCATGAACCACATGCGTCGTCGGACAGTTCTTCATGACGCTTGTTTCTCCCAAGAGGCATTGGATGCCTTCAATACAGGAGATGCGTACCTCCGTGCCGCTCAAAATGGTCTAGCCAGAGCCACAGAGCAGTATGTAAAAGACATACGGGTGAGAAAATTTGATGGTTATATATGTCAGTAGCCCCCAAGACTTGAAACAGTTAGAATAACTGATTTAAGGATCATTTGTTATGCAGGATCTTACAGAAAAGAATACCCAACTGTCCCAGGAGCTGGAAGAGTGCAAAGCCCAACTTGAGGCCGCACTAGCCGCGGCGGGGAGGCCAAGGAGACCCCCTCTGGTAATATATGCTTCGAAAGATAAGTATGTTGTGAAGTGCGGCATGTGTGCAAATCTGACAATAACATTGCAGATGGCGCCGGAGTGGATCCGGACAAGCAACAACTCTTGCGCCGGTTAAAGGCCGGCGAGAGCGTGCTTACGAGGGTGAGGCAAGAGAAGAATAATCTCCAAGATGCCAACACCCAGCTGGGCGAGGAACTAAAGGATGTTCGTGCTCAGCTGTCGGACTCCGTGAAGGAGAATCGGCGGCTTCGACGCGGCATTTTTAGTAAGTGCTTGAACGAACTTCGAAAAAGAGTTCGGCGAGGAAGTCGATTGACAGAGTTATGTCTGTAGGTATGCTGACAGGTCGGCCTGCAGAGGAAATGCCCGGTTCTACGGGTGACCTTCTTCCCGAGCTCTCACAACTGCACGAACGAGTTCGGCAGGTAATGCAAGGCGTCGCCCAGGCCTTGTGGCCATCCGTCTCCATGCCCGAAGGCCTTGGAGAGCTTGCAGAGAAGCTGAAGGGAGCGCGGCGGCGCTTCCGATTATGGAAGATATCGGCCTGCCGTCAAGGCGCCAGGGAGGCCTGGGCCATGGTGAAGACGCGGTACACGAAGGCTGACCCAAACCACATGGCCGAGGTCGGACCTGTGGGGCCCGATGGGAAGGAGATCCCTGTGAGTTTAGTGTACGGCCAGGTAGAGTTGGCCGCCAAATATTCCCAACAGGACTGTAAACTAGACAGCCTGTTGGATGGTATTGAAGAGGAATATACCCAGTCAAATTGACTATGTAATTTAAGATGACATGTAAAATGCCTTCTAGCCGGATTGTAGATCGTTTGTCATGGCGGACCTTTTCGCTTCAACCTCGGGACCCGATAGTCCGGAGTGTGTCCGAATACCCTCTCGGTTATGTAAGAACCGGGGCATGCGTGGAGACCAGGCGTAGGGGTCATTAGTGCTTGAACAGACAAGTGCCCAACTAGTTATGTTATATTACATGGTTAGTAAGAAACATCTTCCAGGGAGAATAGTTCCGTTAGGGGTTCCTTTCCCTGGGAGGCATGCCCTAAAGTGCATGTCCGGACTGCGAAAAAAGCAGAAAAGCATCTGGGGGTAGATAAATAAACGAGTGAGAAATCATCTTTAGTTCACCGACCGAATATTCCCTTAAGAACGCTAGCTTTCGGCTTCACCCAGTCTGAGGTACACATCCGGCTGACCCGGCAGTAACAATCGCAGAGGTGCTCCCTTTACCACCTAGCCAAACAATCGGGAACGTAGGGGTAAGCACAGGAGCCAGGCAACCCAGCTTGGCCAAAACTTAAGTCATATCGATGCATATAATGGTGAAAAAAGGTACATGCGGAAGTGTGACACATGTGTTGGGCATGAGGCCCGTATAAACAAGCTTCTGTTAAAGA